>NW_027498002.1:0-157567 GCF_021521415.1 Bidens hawaiensis
TCCATTTTCTTATTTCATCTTCTAAAGTCCAAGCCCACCTTCTATTAGTTTATTTATTTACTGACACACGACACTTTATCTAATAAACAAAATTTTATTTATTTATTTATTATAATCAAAAGTAGGATGTTACATAATATTTTACTTATAACTTTCATACATATCATACCAAATATCCTCCATACTCATCATATATATAAACAATCATCATCTTCAAACTATCACCTGGCGGTACATGCAATATCCGAAGATCGTTCACGCCACCGTCAAGCATTCATTCATACAATAAATCATATAAGGCATACAGTTACCACTTAAGGTAAGTGTATTAACTAATCACATCGAGTATGCACACAGCCCTGAAAAACATAGCAAGGAAATGGGGCTAGAAACTCACCTGGATCCTGTTTCTTTCTGAATTTTACAGTAATGCTCTTTTTTAGCTGTGCACAGGCTAACTGTATAATAATACATGTATCAATTATCTAATTCTATCTATATCATACTTCTAAGTTATTGTAAACCCTCAACGAACGAGGGTCCGGAGGCAGCGCCCCTGGCAGCGGGGTTGGGGCAGAGCTCCTGGCTGGGGTTAAGCTGAGTGTTTCCCATATCATTTGAATACATTTGTATTCAAAACACATTGTATTCAAATACTCTTTGTATTTGAATACAATTTGTATTTGAATACACTCTGTATTCGAATACACTTGGCACTCGATTAGAACAAACTTGTCTAACTTTTTTGTCTTCCTTTCTTTTCCTTCTTTCTTTTCGAATGTAAATGTATTCGAACAGTCATGTATTTGTTTGGAACTCGTATTCAAATGGAGTATTAAAATACAAATTCCCATTCGAATACACCCTCTATGGGTTATTAATACCTTTATCTACGTTTTTCGCTTCATAACCTAGCATCCTTTCTCATATTTACGAGTCATTTAACCCTCCAAAACGTTATCCCCTTCCATTTGAGGCCAAGATCTAGATCATCTATAAATAAAGTTCCAACATTTATTGATTACAAACCCGTTTTTAACTAGATCTAGGGTTTCTAAGTGATTCATATTCACTAACGTGTTCATTAAGTCCATATTAATCATCAAGTTTACATTTTTTATGTTAGTATAATACCCGATTAGCCTTCGTGTAAAGTTTTAGGGCAAACCGTTCTTAAAAATGAAACATTTATATACGATGAACGTACCTTTTGTCGTTTTTAGGCTACGAGTTAGCTTCGCTATATGTTATGGACTTGTATCTTGCTTGTATAGCCAAGATCTATGAGAATCTAAGCTCGGTTTTGATCTTGAATCCTTGCCTTGGTCACGGCCCGAACTATCAAGGGTGTTTTATGTGTGTTTTTGAGTGTGTAGGAGGCTTAGAAGATAAGAAATGAGGGTTTTAGGGTTTTAGGGAGGTTTAAGGAGTATTTAAACTCTTTTAAGCCCATGTACCTATGGCCCATCACCATTCCCTTATCCCATCTTTCCTTAACCAAGTCCATACTCTTTATTTTATTTAACTTAATTAAATATTTACACACTTTTAAAAAAAACACGATTCTTTTATTTACTATCAAAAGTGGGATGTTACATAATATAAATGAAAACATAAGTTAAAAATGTTAGAACAATTTTTTGGTGGTTTGAACGGTGACTAGCTCGTTAAAACGAGAAGTTCATTTTTTACTCGGTATTTACCCAAAACTTTGTTTAAGCCAAGATTTGTTCCAACACTTCTAAAATCCTAAGTAATGCAGGGTAATGTAAAAGTAAAATACAACTAAATAGATATGTTGAACTTTTGGTGGTTTGAACGTTGACTAATCTCATTAAGACAAGTGTTCGGTTTTTACTTGGTTTTATTCAAAAGTAATTCAATTTAATAAAATTTTGTTATAAAACGATTACAATAAAGTGGCAGGCAAACGGGCAACAAGCTGCGCCGCAACCCCCTTTTGAATAGCAAAGCTAATCCTGCTAAAAACGAAGCTTTGAGACCTAGAAGCTGAAGAGGTGACGTGTACGACGCGCTGAACCCTACTCAAAAATTTCACAGCCTCTGGGGCCAGAAAACCAAATGTATCAAAGGCAAATGGTAGAAAGACATGTTGATTATCTAAACAAGCTTTCTTGGTTTTTGTCGGGTTCAAGCTAAGATTTGTTCCAACACCTTCATATGAAACACATAATAACTAAAATTAAATGAAAATCCCATATCTAAAGTGTTTCATAGAACATGGTTGCTCAAAAGTTAATTAAATTGCTTAAACGAGTGTTAGGTTTTGGCTCGGTCCTTGACTCGGTACAAGACTGAGGATGGTTACCACATGTCCAAAACCATAGAACTAATATAAAGTAGGATTTCCAGATCAAAACTCAAATAGAAGGTCAAACAAGTAAACTTTCCCAAAAATGACCAAACGATCCTAATTGCATAAATATTTGTATTAATGTCCAAAAACCTTAAACTAAGATGAAAATGGTTTTCTTGAGATAAAAATAACTTAGAAAAAACTGAAAATATCAAAATCATATACCCGAAATGGATTGAAATGTAAGATTCGGTTCCGTTGACTTTTAAAGTCAACCATAAGCAAAACTAGTTAGAACAACTTGCAAGTTCAAATAATTTAGCTAAGATTGAACGGGGTTTAATGGGGAAGGATTTGGGTTTGAGTCAAGGATGCATGAACTTGTCCGGTGGATAAACCGATGCACATTGATTCCTTTATTTAAATGATTTTTGAATTAAATAAATTATAAACAGATATAAAAACTTGTTTGGAGAGTTCTAGAATATTTATGTGCTGAGTCTTGGTTGGTTTAAATGATTAAAACACGAGTTTGGGCCTTGCACGATCAAAAACTAACCAAAACAACAAATCTGCCGATGCTGCACTCCTGGTCGCGCTACGCGACCAACAAAGGGTGCCTCCTTGTTGTGCTACACGACAAGTGGGTTTCGTCAGAACTTTTATTTTTGGCAGATTTAGTCCCCGCAGTTAATTTTAGGTTGTTTTGAGAATAAAATAAGGGTTTTGAATAACGTTAAAAGACTTTGGAACAAAATGACAAGTATGAAACATGATTACAGCATAAAATTCATTATTTTATTAATATCTGAATATCCAAAAAAATAAGACAGGTTGAGTTTACAATACAAATACAAAGCAAACCGAAAATGACGAATGTCACAACAAAGGTCCCTAGAGTAGAGTTAGATATTGGTTTAAGACCTTTAAGTAATGATAAGGATGTTATTTAAATGGTTGAACATATTCAAAATACTAGAGTTATTGAGGTATATGTTGAATATTTCAAAACACATCATAGGAAATATTTGAATGTGTTGGGTCAAAGATTTGACAAGAAAAGACAAAAATAAAGATTGAAATCTTCTCAACCTCTTTGAAATTGGCTAAGTATGGATACCGAGCACACTTAGGCCACCGAGCAAGCTTCAACTTATCCTAGCAAGGTATTTTTGCCTTCCAGGCAAGGTTATCTTCTTGAAGTCCTCTTAAGTGTCAATCCGAGCAGGGTCACTTTGTATAGAAAGGTTGTTCTTCAAGTCAAGCATGGTTTGTTTTCGAGGAAACTCTTGGCTAAACCAAGCTAAGGAAAACCAAGTACTTTAAGAGATCTAGCAAGGTTTATTAATAATAAACATTGGTCCTGGCATGCTTGAAGTAAGTTGATAATGGAATATTCTAAGGACTTATTCTAGTAAGGTTCAACTCCAAGCAAGCTACAGTGCTACCAGCACAGCTACAGGGTTACCCACTTGAGTTTTGTTCAATAAGTTATTTACTAACAAAGAGTTGAAGGGATTCAAGAAGAACAAGTTTGCTCGTAGGATCATATCGAAGCAAAGTTTGTTATGGTCAAGAGGATTGAAGTCTACTACTTAGAATATTTTCTAAGGAAAATATTCTAAGTAAAGTCTACCCGGAGAATTGTTCCCCAACACACTTTGGTTACCAGGTCTGCTCGAAGAAGACACAAGTTGCAAAGCTTACCCGAAGACCTGTTTTACCACTTAAAAATATTTTTGTAATATGTTTATATGATTATGTATCAATTATTAGGGTTTCTAGAAGGAATGACATATGTATGGGCAGGCCTATAAAAGAAATAATCTAGGGCACGCCTTAAGAGCAGACGACACAGATTTTCAGACAATTTTAAGGATACCTGAAATATTCCTGAAAACGATTGTGACGGCTGTCCTTATAATCGTACGAATAAAACATTCCTTACTGAAACCCTGATGGATTCTTGTTTTTTATTACTATTATATGAATGAAAAATATTTTGAGTTACAGTCCGTGCTTGTTACATTTATCGTCTATTAAGAAACATTTAATGTGTTAGTGATTCCGCCATTAATACATTATTGTTCTTACCCTATATAGCAAGTCATTAACCTTCTTGTCAACACTTAACCGTGTGGGTTGCGACACAGAGTGTGTGAGTGATATAGTGATATATGCGGGACCGACTCAAGTGGTATCAGAGCTTGTTATTGTTGTTTGGCGTGAAGAACTGTTGCATATCTAAAGAAGAAGAATGACGTCAGAAGAATACTGTTTCATTAATAAATGACATCAGCTGTCCTTCTTCATTTCTTTCCAGATGTATTATATTTCGATGTTTTCTTTCTCTTATTTCCATTAAAGTTTTAATCTTTACTCTTGATCTTGCTATAATTTGACCAGATTACATCATATCTGAAGATTTCAACTACAGATCTGAGTGATTTTTCAAAATTGTGTTTTAAATTTGTTTAAGTTCGCAGAATTTTTCTCTGTTTTTCAAAGTTATCTTACAAAATACCAAAAATATTTTTTGGTTATGAGGAGCAAGAAGTCTCAACTAACAAAATTTTAATATTGTATGGACATGAGAACTATATAAAATGAAAAGTTCTATTTGAAGCAGATGCTTGTTATAATGATGTGGAAATGTGGAAGTCAACTTGTTGAAGTAAGAATGAGAAAGGTTGATGATAGAGCTCTTGCCATGTTGAAATTGGGACTATCTTGGGAAAATTTAAACAAAGGTTGCTCACCATACCACTGCTAAAGCCATGTATGATGCCATACTGGAGATGTTTGAAGGAAACTCAGAATTGAAGAAAATCAAGATGGAGAGGCTTAAGCAACAGCTTGATAGATTCAAATACAAATATGGTGAGAGGCTGAAGTCAGTATTGGAGAGATTTCTGACTATTGTGAATGAAATCAGGACAACTGATTATGTTGTCACTGATGCTGATTTGATATCATCACTGTCAAAAGAATGGTACACTGCAAGCAAGTTTATCAGGCAGAAACCAAATTATGATGCTCTTAAGCTTGATGATGTAGTTTGCTTCTTGCAAGCAGCAGAAATTGAGATGATTGAGAATAGGGATGATAAAAAGAAGACAAACCTCGTTTTCAAGTGTCTAATGCACTCATTGCTCCAATGGGAAACTTGTCTGTGAAGAACCAACAACAAATTTCAATCATTGAAGAACCAAGTGAACATGGTGGTGACACCCCAAGAGGCTTTGTTGCTGGAAATTCAAGTAATCAGAGTGGACAGTCAAGGTTCAATGTTCAGCTGATTGATGATAATGACACAGCCTCAATGGCTAGTGGTCATACACCTTATGTTGGTGGTAATGTTGGGCAAGGAAGTGAATGTCAAGCCCTGTTTTCAATGTTCACAAACTCATATAATTCTTTTTTTGCTAAGAAACATGATCCATACCAGTGTTGTTCAAGATGATCTTGAGCAAATTGATGCTGATGATCTGGAGGACATGGATTTAAAGTGGCTGGCTGCTATGCTAGAACTAAGGAGCAAAAGGTTGTTCAACAGGATTGGAAGGTCTCTTGTGTCAGGTCCTAATGAAAGAATAGGTTTTGACAAGTCTAAAGCAATATGCTATAACTGTCAACAACCTGGAAAATTTGCAAGGGAATGCAATCAAACAAGAAACTTCCAAAGCAATCAATATCAGAACCAACAACCAAGGAACCAGTATCAATTTTAGCAAGGGCAGCAAAGAAACTACAACAACAATTTCAACAACAACAACAACTTCAACAACAACCACAACCAACGGCCAAATCACAACCAGCAAGTTGTTCCTTAAAACCAGAATTATCAAAGAAACCAGAATCAGAACCCTCCACCAACTCATAACAACAACAACCAAAGAAACAACAATGTGGATTTGACTGGAGTGATCATGCAAATGAAATAGAAAAAAAGCCGATGTTGCATTTATGGCTAAAATTGAGAATGAAACTGAATCCTCCACTTCACAGGTACATTCAAACTCCACACTTGAATTACTTGAAATAACTGAATCATTGAATGTGAAAGTAGGGAAGCTTGAAAGTGAATGCTTCAAAAAGAAAAGCATGATAAATGTGTATGAAGCAAGTAATGTCACCTACGAAGAGAGAATCAAAAGCCTTGAAAAAGACTGCACTGGGTAGTTACAGAATACAGTCAAGGTATGTGACTGAAATTGAAGGTTTGAAGAAAATGGTGATAGATGAGAAAATGAAGTATACCAAACTCCAAGTTGAGAATGAATTTTTGAAGACTCTTGTATCAACTGGAAATATTTGTGGCCATTCTGAACAAGATAAAAGAAGAAAACAAATGTAAGGTTGTTCCTCCACCCTTCAACAACAACTACTCATTAAAGGTTGGAAAGGAGAAAAGATAAGCATACCCTTAATCAATTCAAAGATGTTTTAATAGACAAAGAATAATTTCTTGAAAACTATGATTTGGTTGAAGTGAATGAGAATGGAGATTTTGTTGTAAATGAAAGGTTGAAAAGATGAAAAAGTCAGTGGGAATTCAAGTCTCAGAAGATGAAATTGATGAAGAGTGTTTAAATGTGGATGATTTGAGTGATTCTAGTGATCAATACTCAAGTGATGGTGATCTCAAGAACAAAAGAAAAGGAAAACCAAGATCAATTGACAAACCTCCATTGTTACCACCTCTCACATCAAAGATGAAGAAACATAATGATCGAATGAGAAGGGAATATGTGTCATTTGACATATGTGAAAAAATTTAAGGTGACTTATAATGCTGTAAAAGCCACCAAGCAAAGAGGTTTTGAAGAAGATAAAGAACAACAAGAAAAAAGACCAATGAAACTATTGTTAATGATCAATTTATTCCAGTGTACCCCTGTTTTCTCAAGTCAAGAATTATTTGACATTGGAGAAGTTGAAATTGTGGAAGAGTATGAAAGAAGGCAGTCAAGGTACAAATGGAATTTGGATGATGAGCCAATGAGATTGGAAAGGATAACATTTGTAAAAAGCAAAGTTGAGAGGAAGGACATCAAGATTGAAGAACTTGTCTCATTCTCAATTGATTTTAATGGTCTCAAAACTCAGAAAACTATTGGCATTGAACCCCCAAGACCAAGTGAAAGATTCAAGAAAGGGAAGTCAAGTGAGAATTTCAAAGGAAAGGTTTGGTGTAAGAACTGTGATGAATATGGCCATCACATTGATTCCTGTCATGAAAGGTTTACTTTCAAACGAATTCATGTCCCAAATGAAACAAAGTTTGGACAAGACTTTGGTTTCTACAAAATGAAGTATGATGAGTATTTGGGAAAAGGAAAGAAGTGTGAAGATGTGAAAGACAAAAATGATGTGTTGGAAGAAGGAGAAATTGTGAAGGGTGAGAAGATCACTAAGGCTGTTGATGAAAAGCCAAAGAAGGATGCGGTTTACCAAGTGAAAAGAAACACACTTCCCATCAAACCTGAACCTGTTGTGAGAAAGAATAGATGAACTTTAAGAATTGTTCCTAACAAAGACACCAAATCAGTTAAGTCTGATGATTCTGAAAGGTCACCAAAAGAAGAAAAGAAAAGTAAGAAGGTTGTGTTCTCAAGAAAGAAACCAAGAGAGCTTAATGGTGATGAAATATTCTTGTTGAAACATGGATGTGAACCCCATGTATTCCTTTGGAAACAAAGAAATGAATCTGTTGCACCAAGTGTGAAGAAAGATTATGTGATAGAAGAATGCAAAAGTATCATTCCCTATGTGGGAAGTACAAGTGACACAAGATATGAATCAGATAATTTTGACACTTGTGAAATAGTTTATGAGGATCCTAAACCTATTCCCAACTCCATTGCAACAATTTTCCATGTTTATGATGATCTGCAAATTGATTCAGCTTGCATTTCATTACCCAACTAATCAATTTCTTTAATATGTTCAAGGACAGTCCACACCAGTCAATGAAGTATGGTATATGGACAGTGGATGTTCCAGGCACATGACATGTGACAAGAGGTCACTTGTGAATTATGAAGAGAAGTTTGAAGGTCCAGTTGCATTTGGGAGTGATAATAATGGAGGAAAGATTGTGGGAAAAGGGATTCTGACTAATGGAAAATTTACTTTTGATAATGTATTTTTTGTGGAAGGATTACAATATAACCTTTTAAGTATCTCACAATTGTGTGATAAAGGTTAAAAGGTTGGGTTTGATGACTCTCATTACTTTATTCTCAAACCTGACTTTTTGATTCCTCCAGATATGATTATGATGATGGCTCCAAGAAATGGTAATCTATATGAACTGAATATGAAGGATGCCATTTCAACGGGAGGTACTTGTTTTGTATCCAAGGCCACTGAAAATGAAACCAAATTGTAGCACAGGAAGATTTGTCATGTCAACTTAAAGAACATGAACAAACTTCTTAAGGGTGAGCATGTAATTGGTTTACATACAAGGGAGTTCAAACTTGATGACAATTGCATCTCATGTCAAAAGGGTAAGCAGCACAAGTCATCTCACAAGACAAAACTCATAAATACAATTGATCAAGTGCTTGAAATGCTTCACATGGATCTCTTTGGTCCTGTAAGTGTTCCAAGTATTGGCAAAAAGAGATATTGTTTAGTGATAATTGATGATTTTTCAAGATATACTTGGGTTAAGTACCAAAGATGAGGCTGCTGAATTAATTAAGGGATATGCGACAAGGGTTGAGAATCAATTGGATGCAACGGTGAAAGTAATGAGAAGTGACAATGGGACTGAGTTCAAGAATGGGGTCATGGATGAGTTTTGTAATGCAAAAGGAATTCTTCAACAATTCACTGCCACTAGAACTCCTGAACAAAATGGGATTGCAGAGAGAAGAAATAGAATACTTATTGAGGCTGCAAGGACTATGCTAGCATATGCTTTCTTGCCTGTTACCTTTTGGTCAGAAGCAATCAACACTGCTTGTTATGTTCAAAACAAAGTCTTTCTTAACAAAAGTCATAACAAGACTCCTTATGAGATTTTGTTTAAAAGAAAACCCTACATCAAGTTTCTCAAGCCATTTGGTTGCAAATGCTCATTGTTGAACACCAAGGACTATCTTAACAAATTTCAATCAAAATCCTTGGATTGTTTCTTTGTTGGTTATTCAACACACTCAAAAGCTTATAGAGTCTATGTAAAAGACCATTTGAGTGTGATTGAGTCCTCTGATGTAATATTTAATGAAAATTAGTTTAACATAGTGGATGGAGCTTCATGGCTCTTTGATCTTGAGAAGTTAATCAAGTCCTTCAAGAGTTATCATGAGGACTTTGATGAAGCTTTGTACAAAAAAAGTGTGATTGAAGAGAATAATCAGAAAAAGATGGATTTAGACAAATTGTGGTCCAAGGTTGCTGAAAAAAGATCTGAATATAAATTCTGAAGGGATCCCTCAATTGCTAACAATGATCAAGTTCAGGGTCAAGACCATGGTCATAATCCAAGACAAGCCCAATGGTAATCAAGACAATCAAGAGGTTCAAGATGATCATTTATTGAATGAGAAAGATCCTAGCAACCAAGATGAAATTCAAAGACAAGCTGAAAGTGAAGCACGATTTGAAAATTTTGTTTCAAACTATTGATGTGAGTGTACAATACTCTTATGTTGAAAGAAATCATCCACCTGAGAACATCATTGGAGATATAAATTAAAGAGTTACAAGAAGTGCATCTGAATATGCAAACATTTGTTTGTACTCCTGCTTTCTATCCCAAATTGAACCCAAAAATATTGTTCAAGCATTGAAAGAAAATTGTTGGGTAGAAGCAATGCAAGAGGAGTTGGCTCAATTTAGAGACTTGCAAGTATGGGAACTTGTAGATAAGCCAAGAAACAGATATGCATTTGGAACCAACTGGGTTTTCAGGAACAAAAGGGATGAGCGAGAAATTGTTATTAAGAACCAAGCAAGACTTGTTGCATTGGGATGCTTACAAGAAGAAGGGATTGACTTAGAGGAAGTCTTTGTTGCAGTAGCAATACTTGAAGCAATAATAATTTTCTTAGCTTATGTTGCCTCAAAGAACATCAGAGTATTCCAATTGGATGTGAAATCTGCCTTTATGAATGGAAAAATAGAAGAAGAGGTGTATGTGACTCAACCACTAGGATTTGAGGACCCTGATTATTCTAACAGAGTGTATAAGTTAAACGAGCTTTGTATGGATTGCATCAAGCTCCTAGAGCATGGTATGGTGAGCTACCCACCTGCTTGCTAATGGTTTCCAAAGGGAAGCTATTGACAAGACTCTCTTTTACAAGAAAAGGGGAAGAGATTTGCTCCTACTTCAAGTCTATGTGGATGATATTATCTTTGGTTCAACTAATGAACAAATGTGTCTGGAGTTTGAAGAAGTGATGAAATCCAAGTACTCAATGAGCTCAATGGTAGAAATGAACTTCTTTCTTGGATTGCAAGTTCAACAAAAGGCTTATGGTATCTTCTTATGCCAGTCAAAGTATGTGCATGACATCTTGAACAAGTTCAAATGTCAAGATCTCAAAACTTCTTCAACTCCAATCGACACCCATGAGAAAATGATAGCAGATGAAAAGGGGGAGCCTGTTGATGAACATGAGTATAGAGCTAAAATTGGATCCTTAATGTACCATACTGCTTCTAGACCAGATATTCTTGATGCTTTAAATGATTATCTGTGGAACTTAGGTATTCTTGATGCTTAAGTTAATGATCAGTTAATGTGTGTGATATCATGATAAGTGTTTGAATTGACTTATATGCATGTGTGCTTATATGATATCTTGATTATATTGCTTTTGAATATGTATAATCTGCTATGATGATGTTATTAGGATATGTTAGACTATGCTTTGTGTGAAGTCTGTCTATTTTGATTATGTCATTCATGATTGAGATTTGAATATGTTACAAATGTTTGTGTCAAATGTGTTTTTGTGTCAAAATTATATACACAAATGAAAATTTTCAAGTGGTTTTTGCTCAAAACATTTTGACAAAACAGAGCAAGTTGATTATGGTGCAGAGATATGATAAGATTATTCGATTCAAGCTTTAAAGAAGCTTAAAAAGGTTTTTCGGTGAAAATTGATCCAACCTTTTGGGAAATGATAGTACGTTGGTTATTTTGTCAATCATGTGGATTTAATAGGCTAAAAAGACAATTAGTGCAGTCATTGATATATATGGTTGCTTTCCATGATGTGTAAAATCTGAGGTGATATAAACATAATGAAAATGCTAAACTTAATGTGGAGTTACATTGTTGTCTATGCATATTCCAATATACATCTTTCCAAATGATAGGCAGAAAAGTGAATATCCAGTCATACACGAGCCTGTTGGTATTTGATCACCAAAATGAATTATATTATTGAGAGTGACAAAGAACAAATGTGAACAAAAAATTCTTTAATATTATTCAACCAAAAGTTGATATATATGTTACAATTTTTTAGAAAATCCAAACATGAGGGTTAATATTAGAACTACAGAGATGGGGTATAAAAGTAAGTCATGTCATGTCTCGAATGAAAGGCCTGTAAGTCCGAACTGCGTGGCATGTAAGTCTAACGTTCAACCTCATATATGTTTGAAGTTTTGAAAAGAAAAATCAAATAAATTTAAAATGTTTTGTCATTAAAATGTTTTACCAAATATCAGGGGGTCGGAGTCAATTCGAGGTGATCTAGAGAAAGTCAAATAAGCCTTGAGAATAGATATGGAGCATCTGAACACAATAAGTGTTATCCATTTTAGTCTTATGCAAACAAATTGAACCTTAATCATATCACCAAGGAAATGAAATTCATGCTAAGTCTAGACCTGCTATTAACCTGCCTAATCAGTCATAGTAATGCTGAGAATGAAGTATTGAGAAACAACTTAGTCAATATGATCCCATGTTGAGATCTTTTCACAAAAGGAAAGAAAATGGTTTGAAAGGAACAAAGACTATAATTTGATCTCATTATGCATCATTTGCTCTTAAACAATGATCTTTAATGATAAAACCGTTTGACCTTTGGTTTAAGACAAAAAGAGTTGCATTTTACCTTGAATAGGTATGAAAATGTATTTTCAAGTAAGGTTTCGTGATATTCAACCTTTTTGAGCAAACTTAGATGTTTTTATCTAAGTTTATCTTTTTCGAGCATGCTTTGATGTTTTACAAACTTTCGAGTAGACTTTATTGTTTTATTTGAAGTTTATCTCTTTCGAGCAAGCTTGAAATTTGAATATGTTTGATTATGTTGATTCTAGCAAGCTTTAATGATTTCTGAACTTTCTAGCAAACTTAGTTGTTTTATAGGTTGTTTAGGTCATTATAGCAAGCTTTGTGTTTGAATATGTTATTTCTAGCAAGCTTTAATTTTTTTGAACTTTCTAGCTAACTTAGGTGTTTTGATTGGCTGTTTAAACTCACTCTAGCAAGCTTTGTGAGTTTTAGTACTTAAATGACTTATTAATATATTGTTGAGTACACTTTGATACTTATTTAACTTTCGAGTAAACTTAGATGTTTTGAAGGTTAGTTTTGTCTAGCATACTTGATGAATGTGATTCTTTGAAATTACAAGTGTTTCAAGGCAAACTTTGTTTTCCGAGCACACTATATATTTTGAGCACACTTTGAAATCTTCAAGAGTTCTCCTAGTATACTTGGTAATTTCAAAATTTTACTTTTCAAGTACACCTTGTATATAGAGTCCTGCTCTAGCACAGTTTGCATTCTTAAAGTGTTTCGAGCATACTTTTGTCTAAAGTATACTTGATTGAATATGTGTGAACTGTTTAAGTATCTTCGAGCACCATTTATGTTATTCAGAAATTCGAGCAAGGTTGACAACTAGAAATGTTTCTAAGTTATCATTTTGGGATTCTTTATTGATTCCTAGCAAGGTTGCCTACTTAATGATTTATACTTGATTATTTGTCTTGTGATTTATTTTTCGAGCAATCTTGTATTTTGAGTAAGCTTCCTTCACTTTATTCACTTAGGTTTATTTCTATTTACTTTATTATTTCTGAATTAATTATGGATTGAGCAAGCTTTGATAAGTGAACTTTATCCTAGCAAACTTTAATGAACTAACTTTTTTCGAGCAAGGTTTATAACATGTACTTTATCGAGCAAGGTAAAAAATAGGAAGATATTAATGAGATATTTTAACTGCGTGACAGATTTTTCCCACAAAAGACAAAATTTATTTAAAACCCACTTTCAAAAGGTATATAAGAGGGACTTAGTAAAATTTTCATACTTCATTTCTCTCTCCAAACACTATTGCAATTATTTCTCTTGCTCTCGCTCCAGAATACAAACCGCCTATTATAATTTCCTTACTCTAATTTGTCAGCCCCACTTAATCAGACTTGGTAAGCTTCAATTTAATGTTTTCCAACAATAATTATGTGGATTTAACCTGTTAATTTCAACGTTAACTAACATCTCTGTTTTCTTGTAGGTTATTAATTTGTCGAAGCAAATGTTCTTAAAGACATTTCTTCTCTTTACTTCTTCAAATTAGAACCTAAAACCTTTCAAAGGTATGAACTTTATGACTAATTTCAACTTTGAATGTGTTTTTGTTTATGATTTAACAGATACGACGGATGAACCAAGATATCCATTTGATAAAAAACACAATATGTGTGCTTTGCTACAAGTAACCGATGATAACCGCCCAGTTGAATTGATTATTAGATGGTTACTACAGTCAAATATCTGGGTTGCATTAACGGAGAGTCCTGTTATTTATCGAAACCATCAACTGGACTTCTGGCATTCGGCTGAGCTACGTAATGATGCAGGAGGTAGGAGAATCGAGGCTACTGTGGCACGCCATGAGATAGTGATTACTGAAGAATTAATAAGGGCAAGCCTGCAACTACAAGACAATATTGAGAACCCTATCCGCTTCAACATAGATCGATTATTAAAGATATTCCAAACAATATGGGATATTAGGGCAATGTGCATGAAGGTCAATTCCAGATGGGGATGTTTCCCAACTTGTACCGATTTCTGACTCATCATATTATACAAGGTTTTGGTCCAAGAAAAGGGTCATGGACTCTGATGAGTCTTGATATAGCTAATGCCACAGTGGCTGTCATCTTTAGACAGCCATCCATTTTTCAAGAATGATTTTTGAAGGACTTTGCTGCTAATATTCGGAAGGAGAATAAAAATATATTCTTGGTATAACCAATATTTCTACAGATAATTTTCAATAGTGTGTTACCTGATTTACCGACAATTGGAACAACCCACATTCTGTAAGATCCAAACGTGTACAAACGAATAGCGAAGTTTTCTAGCACAAGTTGCTTCAATGATCAAGTGGAAGTTGATATCTTGCCATGGTTGTTAGATAACAATTTGGCTATAATGCATGTACAAGAATTAAGTTCTGAGGATGACGATGTTGATAATGAATCTGACGATAGTAATGATGGAGATGATAGAGGCAATAATGGAGATGACGGAGGCAATGATGGAGAAGTTGGAGGTATTGAAAGAAACTTGGCTGCTGATGATGTCATCAATGCACAAGCACATGGGGAGATTCAAAACCAACCTTTACCAACACCTCCAGCCTCACCCATTAGCCCACCCCAACAAACACCACCACCACAAAATGAACCTTACATCCCATCCCCACCAATATCACCACCAATACAACCCCCAAACCCAAAGCCCAAATCCAGACCAAAACATTAACTTTACCCAACCCTTACTCAAACCCAAACCCAAACCCTAATCCAAGACCAAAACCAAGCCATACATGAACCATACATCCCACAACATGTCCCAGCCCACCTACTTAACCTTCCAAACACACCATTCCAATCCCCAACCTATTCCCAAACCTTAGACCAACCAACATTTAAAATTATCCATGCCAACTTCCCTTCATCACAAAAGATTAGCCCACTACCCTCAACAAGCACAAATATCTTTGAAAGCCCAAGCTCTACACATGAACCAATCCCAACCCATGAACCATTTCAACCCCAAACTGATCCACTCTCTGACCCACCAACCAGATCCCCTTCCCCTGGTGCTTATCTTTTTAAACGAAACCTGGATCTATTGGTTGAAAATGTTGATTTTAGAGGGAGAAATGTAGAGTTGATGAAAGAAAATGATGAGATAAAGGCACAGCTGGCACAAGAATTAAATCGAATTCAAGCCCCGGAGGCTGAGGTTGAGAAGACCTCAGCTGTACCATAACAGGGGGAGAATATTTCTGTTGCCACTAATTTTGTTATTGAGGAGGTTGTGAATATGGAGGTGGATGTTGAAGATGGTTTAAAAACCTTGTGCGACATATATGGTGAATTTGATGAGGATGATGATAGTGAAGGAAGAGGATTAGATGATGATGGTTATGAAGGAGACAAATCAGATGTTGGTGAACAAGATTATGATGCCGATGAAACAATAAAAAAGAAGAAAAATGTGAATGAGGAGAGGGAGAAGGAGATGAATGTTGATGAACATCTGCAAACTGATAACATTTTAACTACTGAGACCATAGCAACTGATGCTATTGGCACTGAAACTCTAACTGATATAATTGTCGAGGAAGGTGGAGAGACTGAGGAAATAGTTCCAACTGAAGAAAATTATAATGTTAAAACCTCCAAGAAGGTCGATGAGGATGATGAGGAGATGAAGAACTTGATTGATGATATTGATAATTTTCCCAGTGAATCTGATGATGAGGTGAGGGAATCTGAGGAAGAAGGGAGGAGAAGGGCTAAAGGGAAATCAATTACTGATGATGAAGAGTCTGCTGAGACTCAGAATAAATCAATTGATGATGTGTTGGACACTGATGAAGATGAGCAAACTACCAAAAGGCATGCTGATTTATTGTTGGAGATATTGGAAAGGGAGAGGATTGCCAGATCCATGACTGCTGAAGAGTTTGTTGAACAAGAACTCTATTGGAGTAAGCCCATATCTCCAAAACTCTGAATGAAGAGGGAGAGCTTGACCAAGAAGCAATTGAAGGATTGATCAAGCTAAGGCAAGTGAAAGAAATTGACAATACACTAGCCATGGTCATGTATCAATTCAAACAAACTCAACTTGAAACACAGATAGTAACTGATGAGGCTGGAGAATCAATTACAAGAATAGCAGCAAAAAGGTGGGTCAAGGAAGTAGAAGAATACAAAGAAAAACATCCTGGAGAGTGGGATCCTAAAACTTGGGGAGATTATAACAAAGATAGATATGAAAAAGAAATACTCAAGGAAAAGGAGTAGATCTGATGTGAAGGATGATGATGATAATGAACTCAAGAAAAGAAAGACTGATGAGGCTGATAAGCCTAAATACATTGTTGAAAGCCCAAAGGAAAAGGAAAGCCGTGTGCAAGCTGTTCCGTTACAAGCTGTTATGCCTGAAAATGAGCCTGATATGAATGAACCACGGATTGAGGCTCTGGAAGAATCAACTGAAAAAGAGGATGATACTGAAGATGATAACACTGTTGATGACCATATTGTTGATGATACTATTGACTCCCCACATATTGACATGACTAATGAGCAAAGGGAGAATATACATATTATGCTGGATAATGCAAGGAGAAACCATCATTTGATTATAAGCTTGATTAAGCATGGATACAAATGAAACTTTGGCTCCTATGACAGATGATGAGTTTCAAAGATTGGTTGTTAAAGAGGCGGATGAGATAAAGAAAGGGATGGAAAAGAAGAACCGTGATTCTCAGAAGTAAAGAAATTACCTGAGAATGCATGGACTATCGGAAAAGGACTTGAGTAAAATGAAGTTTGCAGAATTGGAAGAACATTATAAAGCAAACGCGGAAAGGGTAGAAAGAGAGGAATTGGAAAGAGTAAGAAGGGAAACAAGTCAAAAAGAGATGATTGATGAGATATTCAAAAGGTTTGGAGGAAAGTGAAAGTACCTAATTGAGAGAGGAATGGCAATGGAAATGGTTGATAGTCTATCAAAAGCACAGGTTGATTCCTACTTCAAAAAATTATCAATGAAAACTGAAACTGATAAATCTGCAAAGAGGCCAAGAGTGGTTACTTTGGCTGAAAAAGAAAAGGTTGAAAAGAAGAAAAAGTGGGAAGATGAAAAATTGAAAATGCTTGATAGGTTAATGGATGCAAGAGGGAGACTGACTGAGATCCAAGGGATGAGTAGAAGTGAGAAGTTAGCCTTGTACCTGTCTGAGATAGAAAAAGATGATTAAGAAAGGGATCAATATTCAAAAACTTCCAAAGTTCATGTTATTGTGGAAGTGAAACCAGAACCCGTTGAACACCTTGAGCCATGGGATGACGAGAACTGAATCAAGACCCTAAAAGGCTTGATGATGAGTAAAGGGATGGCAGAAAGTGTGTTTGATAACTTGGGGAAAGGTCAACTAAAACAATTATTTTATGAAGAAAAGGATGAATGGGATAGAACAGAGAAATCCAAGAAATTTTGATGTTGGACCAAGGGAAGGAATATTTGTCAATGTTGGTCAACTTGGAGATGAGAGAATAATGGAAATAATTACAAGACTATCCAGAGAAGGAGGTGAAAATTTCCTTGATTTGATGAGAATGTCAGTAGAGATGGTTACTGCTATTGAGAAGAAATTTGGGGATGTGAGGGCAACTAAACCTAAAAGGCAACTCCTTCTAGGCCCTCAGCTTCAAAACTCCAAATTCCAACTACAAGAGCTGCACACCAAAGACAACAAAGGCCACCATCTGATGTGTACTTGCCTATAAAGCTCTTCTTAGACTATCTATCTGAAACTCTGAAAGTGATTATGAATAGTGGAGAGTTAAAGGAAATCATCTTCAAGGATGATCTTGCTGATTTTAAAAGGGAACAACCGGAGGAGATGGCATCTATGAAACTTTATGATTATCATTACAGTCATAGATTTGCAGGAAGACAGAAAAATGAATTATCAAAACATCTCAGGGAGGAGGCAAGGAAAGGGTTCCCTATGTTCAACAAAAAAAAGGAGAATATGAGAAAACAAGAAGGGCTAAGAGGATGAGGGATATCAGATATGCTGAAATTGACTACATTTCTAAAGTGAAGAACAAAGACCCTCTGGCTAATATAATGGTGTGTATAAGCATGAGAAGGCAGATGACAAGGCCTAATCCTGAAGTCCAGAGAAATGGTTGAATTGCTCGCATTGATTATAAAGAACAAGATGAATCCTACATTCTCAGAAACTCTGATGGACTTGCCTTGGGCATTATTAAAGTAGATGAAGATTTGACATTCCTGCATGATGATGATTTGGAAGATATTATGAGGTGGACTGTGCCTGACAACCACCCTTATCATCAGGAATTATTTTCGTTCAAGGAAAGAGTTGGAAGTGCAAATTCGGCAAGAAGACAAGCAGCCTCAAGCTCAAAAAGATAAGATCATGTTTCTAGCTTAGGTTTGATTTGTAATGTCCACTGGATAGAATTTCCAACTTGTAAAATTTTGATTATGTTATGTAATTTCCTTTTGAAATTTTATGTGTATTTTGGCTAAGTGTATGTAACCATAGAGGTGTTTTGGTACAGCTGAGGTGTTCCAATCTAGGGGAGATTGTTGGGTCAAAGATTTGACAAGAAAAGACAAAATGAAGATTGGAATCTTCTCAACCTCTTTGAAATTGGCTAAGTATGGATACCGAGAATACTTAGGCCTCCGAGCAAGCTTCAACTTATCCTAGCAAGTTATTTTGCCTTCCGGGAAAGGTTATCTTCTTGAAGTTCTCTTAAGTGTCAATCCGAGCAGGGTTCACTTTGTCTAGCAAGGTTTTTCTTCAAGTCAAGCATGTTTGGTTTCCAAGCAAACTCTTGGCTAAACCAAGCTAAGGAAACCAAGTACTTTGGGAGATCTAGCAAGGTGTATTAATAATAAACAATGGTCCCAGCATGCTTGAAGTAAGTTGATAATGGAATATTCTAAGGACTTATTCTAGCAAGGTTCAACTCCGAGAAAGCTACAGTGCTACCAGCACAGCTACAGTGTTACTAGCACAATTGAGCTTTGTTCAATAAGTTATTTATTAACAAAGAGTTGAAGGGATTCAAGAAGAACAAGTTTGCTCGTAGGATCATATCGAGCAAAGTTTGCTATGGTCAAGAGGATTGAAGTCTGCTAGGTGAATATTTTTAAAGGAAAATATTCTAAGTAAAGTCTACTCGGAGAACTGTTTCCCAACACACTTTGGTTACCATGTCTGCTCGAAGAAGACAAAAGTTGCAAAGCTTACCCGAAGACTTGTTTTACACTTTGAATCTTTTTGTAATATGTTTCTATGATTATGTATCAATTATTAGGGTTTCTAGAAGGAATGACAGATGTCTGGGCAGGCCTATAAAAGGAATAATCTAGGGCACGCCTTAAGAGCGGACGACACAGTTTTTCAGACAACTTTAAGGATACCTGATTTATTCCTGAAAACGATCGTGACGAATGTCCTTATAATCGTACGGATAAAGCATTCCTTACTGAAACCTTGATTGATTCTCATTTGTATTACTATTATATGAATGGAAATCTTTTGAGTTGCAGTCCATGTTTGTTACATTTATTGTCTATTAAGCAACATTTAATGTGTTAGTGATTCCGCCATTAATACATTATTTTTCTTACTCTAAATAGCAAGTCGTTAACCTTCTTGTCAACACATAACCATGTGGGTTGCGACACAGAGTGTGTGAGTGAGTGAGTGGTATATTGGGACCGACAGAATGTCAGTGGGGGACATGATGAAGTTAGAGGGGGAATGATGAAGATTTGAGTGTTGGCTGGGAGGATAATCAATTTAGAAGTGATAAGGGTATTATTAACAATAATGTTGAGGGATCCGATGGTAGTGATAAAGGGGTCCGATGTTAATGATGAGGTGGATGATGTTGAGAGTGATGAGAGGGCTGATGTTGGTAGTGATGGGAGTGATGATCTGATTACATAGTAGATGAAGATTATTTAGATGATGATGCTAATGTGGTTATGGATGATTATAGATCTGTTGGGGAGTTTAACATAAGTGATGAAAGTGAACAAGATGATAAAGATGAAGTTTTAGATGAGATTGACTTAGAGGAGTTTGATAGTATTAGTGGTGATGAGACATCATTGCAACAAAGTCTTAGGCTCAATAGGAAAAAGAAAAGGGGTACAGAAGATGTGGATTCTCCCTTTTATGTTGGCCAAACTTGTAAATTTGGAGATTCCATAACGTGGTTGGTTAAACAACATGCAATTGACTCAAGAGGGCAATTGCATGTTAAGTTAAATCATAACTGTAGATATCGGGTGAGTTGTTTAGGTGTGAACCCTAGCCTTGTTCAGTGTGAAAGTAAAGGGGATGGGACAAAAAAATTCGGGACTTCCAAGGGAGAATCTATAGTATCTTAAAGTGGGACCAAAAAAATGGGTGCATCAAAGGGCAATTTAATAAAATTCACACCTGAAAAAAGGATCAGAAATCCACTTGCCCTTGAACTTTACACGTATCAAATGTTTGACATGAGGGTAGTTGGATTGAGAAAACATACTTTAAAAACCACACTTGTTTGCAAACAAGAGATGTTAACTTGTACACCATAAATTGGTTGGGTAGGGAAATTGAACCAACCACTATAAGCAATCCAACCCAAAATCCTAGAATTATTGTAGAAGATTTGCAAAAGAATGTTCAAATACAAGTTTCCCCACATCAGGTTAGCAGGGCTAAGGTCATGTCTGAAAAGAAGGTTCTTGGAGATTATGAGGCTCGGTATGGGAGTCTAAGGAATTATACTGAAGAGCTTGTTAGATCTAATCCAGATACAACGGTGAAATTAGATGTTGAACCTTGTTGCAACCCTAGCCGTCCAACAAGGCAGTTCAGAAGAATATATATATATATATACACACACACTTTGGTGCACTACAGGAAGGGTTTAAGCTATATGGGAGAGATCTACTTGGTCTTAATGGGTGTTTTATGAAAGGTCCCTTTCTAGGGCAGATTTTGAAAGTAATTGGAATGGATTAAAAAATGGAATTTATCCACTTACATACTTACTGGTGGAGGCTGAGACAACTGCTAGCTGGACCTGGTTTTTGAAATGTTTAGGGGATGATTTGGATCTATATTCAAATAGTCATTTCACCTTCATAAGTGGCAGGAATAAGGTTTTGTTTTTGTTTTTGTTTTCTTGAACTATTGGCTTATTTTAAATACATATGATTGTTTTTGATTTCTTATTATTCATATATTTAATTGTTGTCTTTAGGGTATAATTCCAACTATATAGAAGGTGTTTCCAAGTGCTGAACACATGTATTGTTTAATACATATACATGAGAACATGAAGCCAAGGTGAGATGTGTTATGTTCAAAAACATGCTTTAGAAATGTGCCTTTCCAACCACACCATAGGAATTTGAAAGGAGTATGAAAGCAATACAGAATCAAGATAACACACTCCATGATTAGTTGAAAGATATTCCACTCAGACATTGGTCAAGAGCTTATTTTGTTGGTATGTACTTTTCATTAGCTACAGAGTGGATGTTGTATTTCCTTGAATTTATATAAGTTTTGTGAAGGTATATTTCCTTTAATTTATTGCAGTCAGGCCAAAGTATGATGTTTTATTGAACAATCTTTGTGAGGTCTTCAATAAGCAACTGATTATGGGAATGGACAAACCTGTCATTACTTGTCTTGAGTTCATTAAGGAGTATTTATTGAGAAGGATGGTCGTGGTTTATAAGACCATTGCTAAGTGCCAAAGATAAAAACAAAAACACAGAATAAAAATAAATTACAAAATACAAAGTCGGGCTGCTTCCCAGTTTGCGTTGAATTTACATGTCTACAGTTAGGCAATATTTGATTTCCTCATGGTGGTTTAAGTGAACACTTACCAACTAAGCTTTCAATATACGCTTGGTACCTAACATGCCCAGTCCATAATAATTTTAGAGAGATTGGCATACCACTTGAATAATTGTTGTGAGGCCGCTTTTGATTATTTGTCCAATATCTTCCACTCTAACCTTTTAAATTTGTATCCTCAAACCCTCATCCACACACTCGTTGGTTGGAATACTACTTTGGTGATACGAGTTAGGATAAACATGGGCTTCCTTGGGCTCGTAATCTTCTGAAGGAGTTGTGTCTTCTACATGAACCACTGATGTATATAAAAATATACATCTTTTTAGCATCAAATAATCTCTAAAAACTGCAACTTCTATCAAATAATATAGTTCAAATAACTACTTATGATGTTAAAATGTATTTTCCGGTGATTCCAAGCCTCAAACGAAGAAACGAATGAAAAGCCAAAGAAAATCAAAGAAAACAGCAAAACACGCCCCCCCCCCCCATGCTTTATGGAACACGCCCCATGCTATCCTGTGTAAGAAAAGACCAAAATCTGCAAGAAAAGACAAAATACTGGACAACTAAACACGAAGCCATGCTTCAGAGAACATGGGGCTGTGGTCACTTTTCAGAAAGACAAAACAAAATATGATAGACACCCAAAACACGGGGCCGTGCCTCATGAAGTGTAACGATTCCGGCAAATCCAGGTATACCCTAGCCGGTATATACTATTTACGTGTCATTTAAATATTGATTATATGAGTTATAGTACGTTTATACGAGTATATATGATTCATAGTACGAATCATACTCGATTATATAGTGAATCGTATTGGAATTACAATTAACCAATGAACGATTATTGAAACCCGAACGAATCGGGAATTACATTATAGACGAAGTATATAATGTTTAAGTGATGTTTACGAAGTATTAATGCTTCGGGATAGGTGAATTATAGCACAGAAAAAGGATTTCGATTTAATGGTACGTCGGTACGCTAAACGAAACCTTTAACACCAAACCAAGCAAGAGACGATCAATCAAGCCGAAAAAGATGCGTAATTATTAATAATATGATGTTTTAATGTCATGGGTTAAGTTTTAAAGTTTTTAAATCAGTTTTATGTAAATTTTATTTTAACCCGAAAAACGACCATTTTAGGCTCGTTTCAAGCCGAATTACGAGTTTAAACGAGAAACGAACTGAACCAGACTATCCACAACATTATCCGGATTGTGTAATCCAAATGAGTGGCCATGGTTTGAGATGTGGGCCCCCCCCACACCACCACTTAGGCCGGCTCCCCACACACACACATTATACATTTTTCATTTCCTTTTTCTAAGAAAACTCTCCCAAATCCTCTCAAACTTCAAGTGTCCATCAAATTTCTTGATCTCCAACCAAAGATTTGAAGGTATAAAACATGTTTTGAGGCTTTAATCTTGTTTCTAATTCTACAATATTGAGAAAAGGAGGTTTCATGTGAAAAATGGGTGAAAACCCGAGATGGAACCGATTCTCGTATGATCAAGGGATGTATACAAGTTATACAAAGGATCTTGATCCAAGTAATGAGTTAAAAGTGTTTAGAATAAAATTTTACGGTTAAAATCTTGTTAAAATGAGTTTCCAAGTGAAAGATGGGTGAAAACCCGAGATGAAACCGACTCTTGCATGATCAAGAGATGTATACATGTTATACAAGGGATCTTGGTCCAAGAAATGAGTAAAAAGAGTCGAGAACGGATTTTTACGGTTAAAACCTTTGTTTTTACATAAAAACCGACACTTTGAAAGAAATGGTTTGATTGTTGGTATAGTTTGCTTGGTATAGTGTTATTGTGCTTGTAAGTGTTGTATCTAGCGGCTAGCAAAGGCTAGAAACCGAGATCCTTGCGATCTAAAGCTAGAAAACACAAGATAGTTCGGTTTTCGTGTGTTATGAAAAAAATGGACAGATTTACGTGTGCTTAGAGTCGGGTCACGAAATTTCACAGAGATGATCTACACATGAAAATATGAGATCTGTGAATTTTTGGTAATTTTTGGATAAAAGATGAATATTTGGTGAATTTAATGCTCGGTTTTGGCCAAAAATAGTGAAAAATAGCAAAACATGATGAAAAATTCCGGAAAATTTAAGATAAGCTTTTTATAACATATAAAAGTCACCCACAAAATTTGAGCTCAGTTGGAAAAGTCTAAGTAGGCTTTTCGGTGAAACGAGTTCTAGGGCTTTCTAGCTCGGTTTTGGGTGAAAATGGCTTGAAAAATAAGTTTTAAATTCTGGAAAAATTCCAGGAAGTTATGAGGATGATAAAGATCATTCCAGAAAAATTTGGGATTTTTCTAAAGTGTTTTGGTATTTTTCATATATTTAGTGTTTTAACAAGATTTAAAAATAGATAAATAAATGTAAATGTAGGAAAATAAATCCGGGAAAATTCCAGAAAGTTATGAGGATGATAAAGATCATCCCAGAAAAATTTGGGAATTTTCTAAAGTGTTTTGGTATTTTTCATATATTTAGTGTTTTAACAAGATTTAAAAATAGATAAATAAATGTAAATGTAGGAAAATAAATCCGGGAAAATTCCAGAAAGTTATGAGGATGATAAAGATCATCCCAGAAAAATTTGGGAATTTTCTAAAGTGTTTTGGTATTTTTCATATATTTAGTGTTTTAACAAGATTTAAAAATAGATAAATAAATGTAAATGTAGGAAAATAAATCCGGGAAAATTCCAGAAAGTTATGAGGATGATAAAGATCATCCCAGAAAAATTTGGGAATTTTCTAAAGTGTTTTGGTATTTTTCATATATTTAGTGTTTTAACAAGATTTAAAAATAGATAAATAAATGTAAATGTAGGAAAATAAATCCGGGAAAATTCCAGAAAGTTATGAGGATGATAAAGATCATCCCAGAAAAATTTGGGAATTTTCTAAAGTGTTTTGGTATTTTTCATATATTTAGTGTTTTAACAAGATTTAAAAATAGTTAAATAAATATAAATATAAGAAAATAAATCTGGAAAATTTTTACAAAATTCCTTTCTGTCAAATTAAGTTTTGTGCAAAATTTCAAGACCCGAGACTAATCGGGTAATTATTTGTGCTAAAAAGAACATAAAAACAAGTTTTTAAAGCTTAAAACGTGTAAACCGGCAAAGTTCGCATAAGCGAGCTGACTGGTACATGAAAACTCTAAAAATAGACTATTTCATAAATCTAAGTAAATTAAGTAAAAATAAATCATCCGAAAATAATTCGGATGATTTGGGTAATTTTACCCGATTTTACCGTTTTCGGCACCGAAATACCGGAAACGGGCCCCACGGCCAAACGGGGTGTCAAACCGAGCTATAATTTCATCACCTTAACTAAATTGACTGTCAAACTCTAAGCAATGTCAATCTGAGTCCTTAGAAGTGTCACGGGGTTAACATTGTCCCCGAATCGAGTACAGTACTGGGTTAACAATGTTCCCAGATGTACCGATTGATATGTATTTAAGTTATGGGAATTATATAGTAACGACTAGATATTATATTACAGATCCAGGCACGTAGCTGTTCCTTATATTACTCACCAACTCACAACAAGGTGAGTTTTCACGAGCCCCTTTTAATGAATTGTTTTAATTATATTTTCCCGGGGCGGAAAACATGTCTTATTTAAAGTATTTAAGTACATACCGATCGCATGGAAATACTTGTACATTTATATATATATGGACTGATGCACAGAATATATAAAATGTTTATCATGTGTTATTGTTCTGGGGTAACATAGTTCCCAGGGGTTATTATTGTTCTGGGGTAACATAGTTCCCAGGGGTTATTATTGATCTGGGGTAACATAGTTCCCAGGGGTTATTATTGTTCTGGGGTAACATAGTTCCCAGGGGTTATTATTGATCTGGGGTAACATAGTTCCCAGGGGTTATTATTGTTCTGGGGTAACATAGTTCCCAGGGGTAATTATTGTTCTGGGGTAACATAGTTCCCAGGGGTATTTATTGTTCTGGGGTAACATAGTTCCCAGGGGTTATTATTGTTCTGGGGTAACATAGTTCCCAGGGGTATTTATTGTTCTGGGGTAACATAGTTCCCAGGGGTTATTATTGTTCTGGGGTAACATAGTTCCCAGAAAGTTAATGGAAATGTTCTGGGGTAACATAGTTCCCAGCATGATTATATTGCTAATAAATGGTTATTAAAATGATTTGTCAGTGTTTATTTAAATTAGTGAAACTCACCAACTATTCGTAGTTGACCCGTCTTCTTTACATGTTTTCTAGGTATGCCCAAGTTGGATTGATTAAAGTGTGCTTAACTATCTGTGCTACCTGTTGGAAGCTCGCTGCTCTATGTTTTGTAATGAATTTATTAATGTCTTATCGGTAAAATATGTGTGTAACACCTAGACAGTAACGAAACTCGCAACAATGTAATATGTTATAAATTAATGTAGTGGTATTTCCTTATAAGCAATGCTGTTGATATCAGATGTGTCTGTTGCACCCCGTGTACGTTTCCGCTGCGGTTACGGGGTGTTACATGAAGCACGCCCCCGTGATGAGTTAGCATGTACGATCTGACAGAGCATCAAATACGAGTGGACAGGTGGACACGGGGTGTGCCTCCTGAGGCACGGGGTCGTGTCTGATCTTCCAGACTGCCTATAAATAATGGAGCATGATGCATTCATTTGGTGTGCTTAAAGAAGAATTCTATATGGATTTCACTTATAAAAACACCCACATTACACTCATATTGAAGATCTTGTGCAGAGTTTGAAGGCTTGGAGGCTATCATCATCCATCATCATTGAATAAGGAAGATTCATCCACATTTGGTTAGATTATTCTAGTTTGATCATGTGTTTGTTATCTTCATCTCTTTTAATGTTAATAACCATGCTCATTATGAGCTAAAACTCCATTTACCATCTAATTTATATGAAGAAGCTTGGTTATAATTGATGATTATATTAAATATATGATTTAGTTTAGTAAAGTACATGGTTATTTTGCACTTATCCTTTGATGAAAAATGTTTTATCACTTTAATTCAACAAATCAAGGTTGATGATTAACAATCATTCATGATTCACTCATGTTCTTGGAGACTAGAAATGGTAAAAAGAATACCTTGATAACTTATTCAAGATAAAACATGGATCCTTATATTGTACTTTGAAATGATGAGATATAAGCTATGATCTATTTCTCTAGTTTTGATAATTTTGAAATAACATTGGTAACACGATTGCTTAGGTTATCATGCTAGTTAAAGAAATCATATGTTAATGGAATGTGTAATTATAAACTGCTTAAATCAACCAATGGGAGGTTGTGGGACTCAACTATAACCACCCAAAATGGTTAGAATTGGTATTTGAGAAATCAAAGTCAATCATAATCTTTCTACTTTACTAAACTACTTGCCTACTTAAATTGACATTCTCGTGGTAGAAATGAGATTAAGCAAGGGTGGACTTGAAAATATGCATGCTACTTTCTTTTATGTCAAAGAATATGTTCACTTAGAAATGAGGGGCTATTCTATCATATATTATTAGGGCAATTTTATCACATATTTACGTTATAATCATCAAGGAAGAATGAAGTGGATTCTTGATCTTAGATGGTAACCTTCATATAATTGATTTACTCATTTAGAATTTCTATTCTTGTTCACCTATATATTATATATAAGTTATCAAAGTTTGAAAATCACTTCAAAATGACTAAACTCTCTGATTGAATTAAAACGAAGATTTATTATTAGAAATATTTGTGTCCACGGATCGATACATGGTTCTTACCAATACTATTCTACATATACGAGAGGTACACTTGCATATTTTGTGTGTGTTTTGTCTTAGTAGAAATCACTTTTATAAATTTAAAACACGACCTTGTGCGAAAGCTAAATTTCATCCTTTATATTTTAACCACACGCACAACACATCAATCACACTTTCACTTTTTGGCTCAACCTCATTCTCTTCATCACCATCGGACATAGTATCATTGGCCAACTCCTGTTGGTCTCGTCTGATTTCGGCTATGTCCTCAGCAATCTTCTTGACCAAGGCCTCATGTCTTTTATCTCTTAGCTCGTATTTCTTTTCTTCTTCCATCACCCATTGGTTATGTTCCACTATCATGTTCGTGATAGTATCGAGCTTAGATTTCAGTATATTTTGATGCTCTTCATCAATCGAATGAGGATATTCATACTCACCTTCATCATGAGAATATTCATTATCATCTTCATCATTAGGATATTCAAAATCATCCTCATCATTCTCGTCCCAGTCTGGTTTAGTGTGTATAATCTCTTCATTAATTTTATTGGCCCGCCTACTCAATGCCTCAAGAGATTTCCTTTGTTGTTCGGCTTTCTTGTTATTCTCAACCATCATATTTATCATTTTGTCAAGTTTGGATTCCACCGTGTCTTGGTAACTTGAGAAATAGGGCATCTCCGGTTCACAGTTGTCATAACACGGCTCTTGATCATATTGGTCATCCATGTCTTATTGATGATCTTCATCATAATTCGGTGATGTGTGTTTTTCAGAGTGTGAATAATATGAAAAAATCTCTTCATCTTCATAATATGTAGTCATATATCTCCGCCCATGACGACGTTCTTGCCAATTTTGTGAAACTATTGGACAATCTCGATAGTGATACGGGCCTTCACAATAACAAAAATCACCATCATTGCTCATGGTGACGATAGCGTGCTCGGGACTCATTCTGTTAAAAATAATCAGCAAACTAAAATATCCGAGATAAAATGGAACATACATAAACAAAACAAGAAAAATCTTTTTGTATTTTTGTAATTTATATATAATATTTAGAAAAAGTCAAACAAACGATATATAAAATAAGCGCACTAGCTCCTCGGAAACAGCGCCATTTTGACGACCGTGCAGTACCGATCATGTAAAAACCTAATTTGACCCATAGACAGGTTAAGTCAGGTATCGGATCCAGAGGAGCATATGGTTATACGTTTGTTCGTTTATTTAATTATATATACAAAACAATTATAAAGAAACAATTATATAGATTTGTCGAGTGCTGATCACACTAATATGTTTTGTTTAGAAGCAACGAACACTTAAACGAGTTTAACAATCAACGAGAACAGAATCACACATAGGGTTCAAGAATGCAACTAATTAGTAATTTCATGTTATTTAACACATTAGTAATTGATAAACAAATCTGGTCTGATTAATCTATTCTTAGGCATCACCAATCACTAACATGCATAACTTGATATCAAATGGTCCATGCCAGCGCGGCTCAACTAAGGCAATTATATGCTTCATTGACCTAAACTAAACAACAAACCATATGAAACAAGTATCACAACAATTGGCAAACTAATCGTTCCGATTGAAATAAAACTAAACCGACTTAATGCTCAACAATACCAAACATCAATGTTCATACATCAAAAATCAATACTACAATCATTCAGTTCTAATACATGAGAAAATACTGAAAAGTTACAATACTCTACATCCCGGGAATGACTCGAGAGGATCCAACCATGATATTCGATTAGTCTTCGGCTATTAATTTAGGATAATGAACTACGAACCCCGAGGTGCTTAGACGTGATCCAAGGCTCCCGAAATCTCCCCATGTTGTCCCTAGACGGCTGGAAGTGAGGATAATTGTTTAGGGTTTGTAAAATAGAAAATACAAGCCAAAACCCGTGTTTTCATGTTTTTTTATGTCCATCGCGTGTCACGATGGGCACAACCTCGTGTTTTCGCATAGCGCGAGCATATAAAACATCATTTTTAGACTCCTCTCGTTGATAAACCCAAAATTCAAATATTATGGCCCCCCTAACTCATTTTCTAGCACATGATATGCTCGTTTTACTTCTTGATCGCCTTTTGTCAACCAATCTTGTTCAGTTTTAGCATCGGCTTCAGGTTTCTCATCCAAACTCCTCCCAAATCATTCTATAACATCCATCTTTACTTTATTATGCTTCCTATATCTTGGATCTTGTTTAATCATCGTCCTAATTGCTCCGAACTAGATCGTTTAAACATTGAACACTTGCAATCATAAAAGAACTCAAAGTAATCGTGTTTTCCATATCTAAACTATTAAAATACATGAAATATCACATGTATGAACATGATTTATACCTGATCACAGTTAGCCGTTGCTGTAGTTTTGGTGTACAAAAAATTGACAAGTCTGACATGCTAAGTATTGGTTAATGTTGCACACTTGTGATAAATATTGATTTTCCATATTACATGCTCATCAAACAAGGAAAATATATGCCTTGACTTGACAAAATTTTGACAACATTAACCATACTGCAATGGTTTGACAAAAGTGTACTATGTTCCATCCATTATAAACAGCCAAACAAACTCAATAGATAACCAAACATCCATAATTAACACAAACTTGCCTTAACATACATGCATTACTTTTTGATACATATATTACAAACAACACTATTACATAATAAACAAACTTGCATTAGCCATACTTGGATTAGGTTTCCAGTTAAATACATAATAGAAAATGAAAAACAACCATGAAATGCATAACACTTGTTTGAGCCTTTTGTTATATACTGTTAGTTTTCTTCAAATTTCTTCAAGCTTTGAGTTCGTTTTAGCCATGGTTCTTGCCTTTTCTTTATGTTCGTTAATTGGCTTCAAAAGGCCCGGTATAATAACACTCTCTCTTTGACACATTGGAGGAGCAAGCGATAGAACAAACCCACAGTTTCATCCATCCCAATATCACAATAGTTAGGTTAGAAATTGGAGCAACAACACATACATGAACAATAATTAGGTTAGAAATTGAGAATTTAACAAATTGGTCTCATGCAACAATAAAAGCATTGACCAGGTTTATACGATGTCCAAGAGGTTCGAATAATGGTTGGTGAACAACATGAGCAAACCACCATGGTTGATCGATGAAGGGGAAGCGAACAATCTGTTGATCGTCTAAGGTGTAAGAGGGGATGGCGGTTATTGGTTGATTTGGGGATTTTAGGGTTTAGATGATATAAAAGGTGAAAGGGAAGAAGTTGAAAAGAAAAAAAGAAAATAAATAAAATAAGTGAAGTTACCATTTTGCCCCTGACTTAAAGGATAGATCGGCCCAGTTATAATCTTGATGGTTTTAATATAATCATTTTTGTCGACAGGTAAAAAAAAACAATACGCAAATTTGCATTAGAGTTGCCATAACATATATTTTAGTCAAAAGCTTATTAATTGTAGTCGACCAATATTAATGTGGATGATGACTATGAAAATCATCAAGCCCAAAATTTTGTGTTTCTCATGTTTTAAATGATGTTTTACTCAAAGTAATGCCATTTGTAATGGTTCAACGCTAGTGACACATCGTTCGACTAGTGTGTGGCCACGTGAACACCGCCTCTATGGCGTTTTGAACAAGGGCGCAGGGCGTTTGAGTGGGTGTGGGGTTGTTTAATTAATTTATAAGCCTTGATGTCTTCCAAAAGAAACTTTGATGGAGTAGGTGATTCGTTATGACGGAAGAGAAACACCTTCACCATGAATTAAAATTTTAACCTGACTTTCGACGCGTTTGACATGTGAATTTCAAGGCATTTCCCACTTTGAAAAGTGTCATTTACCTTTTGATCACTCTCTCTGGTGTCACGCGCACCTTCTGAGTCGTTATCTTGACCGAGCAACATTCGAGCAACAGAGAAGAAAGCCAAGCATACGATAAATGGATATGTCATGTCGTTCACTCATCGAGTTTGATAAATGAAAAACAAGTCCGGCGCGGCATCCATTATTCTTTTACTTGTAACTTGTAATTCAATAGCATCAATGTTAACAAAATATAATTAAAATTATGGTGTACTTGTTCAGTTATTTGTTATATAAGACACATATCCCCGTTGTATCAGTGGTGAAGCTTGGGCATAGACGCCGATGGCCTGGACTTAGTATCATAGTATGTTTTAAAAATTCTCATAAACGAGAGGGGTCTGGGATGAAAATTTTACCCGAAAACGAATAAAGTTACACTATGTATAAAAATTTTCGCCCGAAAAAGGATAAATTTACGCTACCGAGCAAATAAGTGAGAGGGCCGAGGCCACCCCCTGGCCCAAAATAAGCAACGCCAATGATTGTAACGACCATATAACAAAAACCTAAAATATTTTACACTTTCAACATGGGTGACAAAAGTGATGTGGAATGGTAACATGGATTTAATACTGCACCGGGCGGTAAACAAGGAAACAACAACGGGCTTCAACAAGAAAATGGTGCGACCCAAATGCTTTAATAAGAAAATAGTGATCTTTAACCCGGTAACGAAGTAACGGACTAACATGGCATCAAATCACAATGCAGTGTTAATCAAAGCTTCATAGACTACGTAGCAGTTACATGATGCTTTAAGTTAACGTTTAAAACTCCACCAAAAAATAAGTAGCCTTAAGTAAATAAAAATAATAATAATAATATTTAAATAGTATATTAAAATAATATAAATTGAAGATATAGTTTAATAATGAAAAGAATGGAGTTGAAAAGTTAATAGTTGGTAATACCACGTCTACATAATGGGCTAGCAGCTGGTATTTCTATCCTAAAATCCACGAAGAATCCCCTGTTCATCCGGTGGACTAATCTCTCACACACAACCACCACGGCGGACGGAGTTCTTCCGACACCGGCAGACACGGCGGCGGAGCCACCATGGAAAAGCTAATCCACCACCTTCACCTCCACCTAAAGCCACGCCCATTTCTCCCTCAACTCGCCCGATTCCAACCCACTAAACTCCCACACTACACCCTCCGAGTCAACTCAGTTAATTGCTGCAAGCACGACCATCTTCCGTCAATCGACTCTCCGACGCCGCTTATCAAAAACCCATCAACAGATTTGCCGGAAAACAAGGGTTTTGTTGTACCCAAACCCCCATTTCTCGGCTTATTTTCGCAACAACACAAGGTACAATTGTTAATTGTTGAAGTCAAGTTTTGTTATTTGGATGATGGGTTTTTTATTTGGGTTGTGGGTATTGAATCTTTATAGGGTTTGCTGTTTGAATTATATATTTAGGGTTTTTTTTAAATGTTTTAGTAATTTGTATTTAAAAGATGTTTATATTCTTATTATTGGGAATAGGATCTGGAATTTGTTCTCTAATATTATTAGTCTGAATCCAAAATTTAGTTGAATTAAGAAATTGTTACTTTATAAAATCAATGACAACCATTAATCATGATTATTATAGGCCCAAAAGAATAAGAATAATTGGGTAACTGACTGCAGGGGTAGCTAGGTAATTTTACATTTATCTTGGTAATAACTTTTATTTCAGTAGAGAACGCCACAATGGTAAGAATTAGCTTAGAGTGTTATACACTCATACCTATATGGTTACGTTAGATACGTGGATCTTTGATCGTGAATAACGATGCATACATGAACCTATATGTGATATGGTGTCGTGTATCGCATTGGTTTTAGACATTATTGATGAGAAAAAGAGTCGTGTATTCTCAGTATTGTTTTAGACCGTATAAATAAAGAAACAAACTTCAATCCGGTTACTGTTTTGATGATTTTGCATCGTCAATGATGAACGGGCTGGCAAGATTCTCGTAATACAACCGGGCTTAAATCGCCATTCGAAAACCTTCGTAGGTTGGCTGAAAAACAAGAGCTTTATGTGTTTGTATAGAGATTCCTTTTTTTTTGTAATGTGATAGTGTTTTTGGTTTGTTGTCGGGTGACCTCTAGTTATCAACAAAAAACAGAGGGAGGTAGGAGTGGTGGGTTGCTATATGTGTTTATATAATTATATGTATAAGGTTTAAATAACCTTTTTATAAAAACATTGAAAGAATTAAAATTTAAATCTAATGAGGTGAATTGCTCATTGTAATAATGAGAGGTTAAATACATCAAAATAGTTAAATGAGGAAATGTTATATGTTTGAATATATATTTAAACCAAAAATAGTTTCATTGATTTGTTAATATATGATATACTTTATTTTTCAATTAACACAATGACTTGGTACAAAGGGGGTGTTTGGATGTGCAGTTTAGAAGGGACTTTTGGGAATTTCAGAATAAGCATAATTGGATAACTGGCTGCATCAAAAGTCAAAACTAGGGATAACTAGGTAATCAGTCTTTTTACAGTAGACAAAACCACAAAATTAATAATTAGTTTTGAGTGTTATACCTATATGGTTATGTTAGATACGTGGATCTTTGATCGTGTATATGCTTTTACTCGTCTAAAGTCAAAAACATTTTTCATTTTATATGTGAATAGTAATGCATACACGGGTCTATATGTGATATGGTGTCGTGTATCGCATTAGTTTTAGACATTATTGAAGAGAAAAAGTGTTGTGTTTATCATGGATAAATGAGTGATTTGTTTATGACATGGTTATATAAGTATATGATACAAGAAACTGATTATTTTGTGCTTTTTTTAATTCATATTTTGTTTAACCAAACACTTCAAATCTCTGTAACCATTGGAGATGGGATCATCTTTGATTTATAAAGGTGTTTGTGCTGTAATTCTGTAAATAAAGAATATGTTTATATTGTTAAACAGTTAAATTGTTATCGTGATAGTATTGTTTAGTATCATAGTAAGGGACAAAGAAGTTATTTTGTAAATAGATCTCATTCCAACAATTAAACGACCTGAAAGGTACAAGAACCATTTTAATGGGTTGAAACGAATCAAAAAGTTGAAAGTGCAATGCATCGTTGTAATGCATTACACATATGTTTTTATTCGGACCTACAGTGGTTTTGAATGGCGATTCAAGCCCAATTGTAATAGGAGAATCATGCCTTTCCGTTCATCAATAGCAATGGTGCCATGGTGGTGGCAATGCAAATCCGTCACAAGGTTTTATTGAAAGCGCGCCTTAATGATCTCGTATCTTTTCAATCTTCACCACCACCACCACCATCACCAACAATATTAACAATTACAACTTCCTTCCGGAAATCTAGATTCATGTTTTTGGCATCGGTTTTAATGAACTGATATCGCTACAATATTCTTAATCTAGATTTTGTTGTGTTTTTACAGAATGAAAGATTGGGATTAGTAAAGCTTTCATTCTGTCAAAACACAACAAAATTGTTTGAAAACAAATACAGGAGTTTTGAAAATTCAAACTATTATGACTTTATTTATGTACATAACATATATAAATATATATGGTCAAATTCAGAATTTGCAAACTAGATATAGATAACCGTAACAAATATTTCCAGGATTGTATTACACTAAAACTTTGATTTTTTTAATATGTTATTTTTCGAAAACACAAGTGCATGCGAACCCTAAAAATAGAATAAACGAAACACCTTCATGGTATTTTGTACCAGGATTTCAATATGCAGCAGTTTAGAAGGGATTTTTGGGAATTGCAGAATAAGAATAATTGGATAACTGGCTGCATAAAACTAAGGACAGCTCGGTAATCAGTCTTTTTACAGTAGAGAAAATTTACAAAATTAACAATTAGTTTGTAGTGTTATACCTATGTGGTTATGTTAGGTACGTGGATCTTTGATCGTGTATATGATTTTCCTTGTCTAAAGTTCAAACATTTTTCATTTTATACATGAAAAATAATACACACGGGTCTGTATGTGAATAACAATGCATACACGATTTTATATGTGATATGGTGTCATGTATCGCATTAGTTTTAAACTAGTCATTATTGATGAGAAAAGGTGTTGCGTTTATCATGGCTAAATAAGTGATTTGTTTATGACATGGTAATAGAGGCATAGCGCACAAGAAACTGATTATATTTGTGATTTTCTTCTATTCAAGTATGATTTTTTCCCCCAAATAGTTAATCGTAATCATATTTTGTTTTAACCAAACACATTAAATCACTGTAACCATTGGAGATGGAAATATCTATGATTTAAAGGGTATTTACAGTGCTGTAAGAATATGCAATTCATTTACGGTTGTTGAAGATGTTAAATTGTTATTGTAATAGTATTCAATAATGTTTGTTAAAAATGTTAAAATATGAATTTGAAGTTAGTTTTTTAATTCCTTTTTTGTGTCTACATGTTTCTATATCTGAGTTCATTCTCCTCTGTAGTAGCATCACTGTTTTAATGTAACAAATAGTGGCGTAAACGAGCTACCTCGAACTCGAGTTCGGCTTGTTTTAAGCTCTATTTCCAAAGCTCGAGCTTCTTTTTAGTAGTTTTCCAAGCTTGAGCATGGGTCACTTAGTTTTTAATTAATCTATATACAGTTATAATTATATATAACACAGTATATATTATATATATAACACAGTATATATTATTAGTTATTTTTATCATAATTTTATGCATAATAATAATAATAACAACTATTTAAATATATTTAATATGTTATTACATAATAATTGGCTCGTTTAGGCTAGTGAGCCCATCTTGAGCTTGATAAGTGAAGCTCGGGATCGGTCTTGTTTATTAAACTAGCTTATTTTTATGCTTGAGATTGGGCTCAGGTTTAAGCTTGCCTTGAGTTGAGCATTCAGCAAGCCGATCTCAAGTAGCTCATGACGTTGTGGCTCGCTTACATCCCTAGTAACCGTTAACAAACAAAGTCATATATGCTTCTGGAGTTTCATATCTTATAAGCTATGCTTTTTCCAGTTCTTCAAAAGTCGAGGTGGACCTAAATGAGTCGCATCGTCTTTTTTGTATGCCAAACTTCCCAAAAAAAAAAAGAAAATGTTGCAATTATTATGCATCACAAATAATGTGAAATGAAAGTTTGTAATTGTAAATTTGTAATGGGATGGAAGCCGTAGAAAGCATGTTTATCGAGCCTTTGCAGGCTAGGTTGTTAAAGGCGCAAAGTGCTCGCCTGTCTCCTAGGTTAGAGGCGTAAAAACAGCGCACAGATAATGCTTTGTGGGTCAGTAATTGTTTGCTAGCATTCTGGTTTAGTGGCATCCCTACCAAATCACATGCTATCTGTCAATTTATGTTTCATTATTTAGTGAATTGGATATATTAAATATTTAAACATGTTTATCATATCCTACTTGGATGATACATTGTTTCTCAGTGATTCCCTAGTTGCTTTCTGCATGGTGTCATGGTAGTTATTGGTCACATTCTTGGTCTCTTTTACTATCTACTAAAGCTCACAACTTTGAACCATTCGTGCGACTGGCCTGTTATTTTGTCTTAAACATGTTAAATACTTAAATCAATAAAGTTTGGGAATGTGTTAAATGGGTTGAATGGGTCAAACTAGGGCCGTAAACGAGCCGGTTTGTGTCAAGCTTTAAATCTAAAGCTCTAGATCCGCTTGTCTTCATTAATTGATTTATATACATTTATAATTATTTATATCTATACATTTTTACTTATAATCTGTATATATGACATAATTAATATTATTTAGCTATTTTTATCATAAGTTTTTATGCAATAATAGGTATTGTATAGGCATATATTTAATATTAAATAAAAAGTATGTGAATAATAGGTTCGTTTAGGCTTGCGAGCCAGCTTGAGCTCAATAGTGGAGTTCGTGCTCATGCTCGTTTATTAAACAAACTTTTTTAGGATCGACTCGATTTGAGCTTTTAGCGAGTTTATATTGAGTAGCTCACAAGTAGCTGGCTCATTTATGCCTCTAGGTCATACCAGCTCAAAATTGTCTAAAGTCTATACGATGCATACGACATCCCAATGCTTATCATTCTGTGATTGGGATTACAACTAAAATGATTTTGTAAGCGTAGTTATGTTTGCGGGCCAAACCATCATCTCACACTTGTGATGTTGATTTCTATATCTCGTTTTTTCAGGCAGCTGCTGCTGGAACAGTTATTCTGCTGTCGGCTCTCGCTTTCATCATCCAACCCGTTCTCGTCTCACCAGCACTCGCCTCGTTCCAAACCGCAACCAAAACCGGCCCGGGCCCGCTTGTTAGAAGTGAGCTACTAAGCAGCGCATGGACTGGTTTCTTCGCTGGCTGCTTACACACACTATCCGGACCCGACCATCTTGCTGCCCTGGCGCCACTCTCAATTGGTCGGTCACGAGTGGAGAGTGCCCTCGTGGGCGCCCTTTGGGGGTGCGGGCACGATGCCGGGCAGGTAATTTTTGGTTTACTTTTCCTACTCTTAAAAGACCGACTCCACATCGAGATAATTAGAACATGGGGAACCCGAGTTGTCGGTTTCACCCTTCTTGTAATCGGGGCTATGGGAATCCGTGAAGCCTCAGAAGTCCCAGCCACGTGCGTTGCATTGGAGAACGGTGAATGTGATGTCAGCGTTTACGAGGCTTCGTTAACAGACCCAAACGTAACCAAGAAGAAGAAAATTGGGTTTGCAACTTTTGCAACGGGTATAATCCACGGGTTACAACCGGATGCACTTATGATGGTTTTGCCTGCACTTGCACTCCCGTCACGCGTGGCGGGTGCGGCCTTTTTAGGTATGTTTTTGGTGGGGACCGTAATCGCGATGGGGAGCTATACGGTTTTTATCGGGTCGTGTAGCCAGGCCTTGAAGGACCGGATCCCGAGAATCACTGAGAAGCTTACTTGGATTTCGTCAATGGTGGCGATTGCCCTTGGGCTCGGGATTATCGTTAGCCAGTTTTTTGGGTTTAGTTTGTATTGATTATGAGATTATTATTTTTGAACTTTGGGGGGATGATTATACACCTATTATCAGCAGCAGAAAAGTTGTTATTGGACTGTATTATTTGATATATTGCAATAGTACCTCGTGCATTAATGTTTGTACTTTGTGGTTTAATGAATGTATGTACTGGTTGTGTGACAGTGTAGTCGATCAGCTATGGTCCATGGTTGGTTATCTTGCATTTAACTTGTTGAACCACCGGCAAGCACTGAAAGAGTCAAGGTCACATTTGCTACGAGTTTCAGAACTGGATCCGGGACCCTGGCTCAACCAATCTGGAATTTAACTGTATATGGAAAGTACAAGCCATCGAAAGCAAAAGCAGAAAGGTTAGATCGATTTGGTTATACTGACCTGACCGCATTAAGAAATGTTCTTTTTTTTTATAAAAAAGTTAAAATGCTTTTTGCGAAGTTCAAATTCGGGTTGGATCGGACATGACCTAGAACCGGCTCTTTTAAAAAAATTAGTATTGACAAATAGAGGTGTTGTCTGGCTGGTCATGATTTGGTTCAGCCGGTTTATATGATAATTCTTAGTTTAACTGATGATACATGCGGTCAGGTTGCGTGAATTAGCCCTAACAAGTAACAACTTGTTTTGATGGATTGGTTTGACAGTTCTGGCTTATTTTTTCTTTTTAAAACTGTTGGTTAATATTTAAATATGTTGACTGTTGAGTAATAAAAAAATGTTCATCCACGTAATAAATGAGCTTGTATTTTAGTGGTATCAAATGTGTCAATCGAGTGTATTTTAGAGTTCCAATCTTCGACAAATGTAGAAGAAAAAGTAAAAATTAATAAATTGCATATTTTAGAAGTAGAAAAATTATATAAATGAAAAGAATAAAGGTACCAAGTAATAGGCCACGTTGTTGTACTGTCAAATCTCTAAAACTGAATTGTGAGCCACAGTGCCATGCCGTATCAATCTTAAAATGACCGAAGCAACAAACTTGCTACGGTTTAGATGGTGCATTCGGTCTCATGGTTTATAAACAAACACCTCGCGAGAAGTGGTGAACATCGGTATATAGCCACTTTGGTCCAGGTTTAATATTTCGGTTTTGTGGGTCCGAATAGAATTGTAATGTTGTCGACATGGTTGCATCTAGACATTATGATTATGTTTCAAACGACTATCATATTCCTGATTTAACATTTCATATTTCTTTTTTCTTTCAGTCAAATATCAAATAATTCTCTCATTCTGTCTCAGCTTCAATCTTTTCAAACTATAATTTATGAATCATAATATATTTGACTAGAATTTTCAATTAATTTTGATTATTTAAGTGCTAGATATTTTTAAAAATTTTAGTAACTGTTAAAGAGAAAAGTCTTAAAAGATCAATATATTGTAACAACTATTAAAAATAAAAAAAAAACAAAAAATAAAAAAATCCGTCAAGGCGTCAATTATAATAATCATTTGGTGATGGTGGTTCAGTGGTAGAAATAGTCTCTAAAACACTAAGATGTTCTAGGTTCAAGTTCCAAATAGTACAAGGATTGTCTTTAAAAGAAATCAATAATAATCACAGAACAAATATGGCGTAACTAGGAAAGTCGAGGGAATAGTTTGGTAAACTTATTTGAATGGTTAGAAGAGGACTTTCGAAGTTGAAAAGGGTGATCAGTTTTCTACCAAATTGAAGTTTTTGCAACCTTCTAGGACTTACAAGCATTTAGGCATTGTTTGGTATGAGTGTTTGTTCACACCTTTCATATGTTATTCTACTTTACTAGGTTTTTTTTTGAGTGACCAACTAAGTAACGCCGGGTACTTCGTACGCGGCCCCCATTGGCCAAAGGTAGCCCGAGCCGGCCACTATTCCGGACGGACGAAGCCCCTAGCGGTCCACCCTATTGAGGGATTCACCAGATAAAACCGGACCCCCACACCTGCCTAATGGCACGACAGCAAGGAGCCGGTAAAATCGGGTGAGATCAGGACCCGAACCCTGGCAAGCCATGGTCATCCCTCATATCTCTCATATAAGTTGGTGAAAGTGAGGTTTGAACCCCCTACCTCTCACTAGTAAAGTGAGTGCTCTACCATTGAGCCACATCCAACTTATTCTAGTTTACTAGGTTAGTCGGTTATTATTTAATGTAGGCACTCATTATAATCTCCATTCATTTAACTTTATTCAACTTCAAAATTATTTGACACCCTTGAATAGTGAACTAGTTATATGGACATGGTGTTTGATTACAATGCTTGAAAGAGAATTTGTTGTAACAATGTTATATTTGTTTTATCCATTAGTGTAGCGGTGACAGCTGTGACATTTTAACAGTGGATGTTATTTATTTTAATATGATATGGATATATATTGTTTTACCTGATTATTTATCATACTTATATTTAAACTTGTATGCACCGAGTAATCCACCAACCACATTTTTCTTTCCCTACATCGGGTAGTAACGGGTGTGATCGAGAGTTGTATAAAGATTGCTACTTGCATTAGTGAATAACATTAAAAAAAACTATTTTTTAAGAAATTACATAATATTAAATTCGGTATTTTCAGTTAAATAAATCTTATTATCAAATATACACATTCAAAACACGTTAAACTCTTGTAGTCTTGTGCATCCATTTCATTAAATGCAATTAAATCACGAATACAACCATGTTAAAAGTATATATTGAACAATCAACCTTGACATTTTCAGATTACCAATATAGCCATTTTCTTTTTATTATTTTACAAGTAACTATTTTTATACTAATTATTATTTTACAAACAATGCTTTTTATATTATTTATTTTCTCATAAATAATGTTTTTTATATCATATACTTTTATTTAACAAATAACGTTTTTATATTAATTAATTTATTTTAAATAATTTTGTTTACCAATTAGTTTTATTTTACAAACATGTATTCTCATTATGCAACTAACTATTGTAATTATGTAAATAAATTTTCATTTCTAGAATTAACTTTTTTTTTTATTATGAGCCCATGACGAAACATGTATAGATAATTTGCATCACACAACTAAGGATACCTTGTGCCAAAAGCCTAAAATCTACCGCACCGGACTGAAAACTATTGTGATGTATATGATTTGACACGCCATGTTACGTCAAATGTGTTGAGCTATAGTTCAATGCTAATTGTAGAAAGTCATGGTTATATTATTATTTCATTCACTGATGTGGTCTTTTGTTTTATGTCTCAAAATTTTAATATCAAATACACTCATTCAAACACTTAAAAGTTTTATATATCCATCTAATCGTATACAAACTCACGCATATTTTAAACAACAAACTCACACATTTTATAAACATCTAAATTTACACTTTTTATTCCATCATATATAAACTGAATCCTCATCATCACTCATCTAGAGAGACACATTTTCTCAACACCTTAGACCATGTGTAGTCTAAAGCCCTACTACCAGGCATTATGCGTCACGTGGCGTCCAGTCAGAGTTATGGTTTTTTACAAAAACAGGCTGTAGTCATAACTCTCCACCCCCAAGCATTATGCGCCACGTGGCGCCCAGTCACTTTTACACTTTTTGTTTTTTTTTTAATTTTTAATAAGAATAATCAAATAACAATAATATTTTATTAAATAAATATTACATGAAAATAAAAAAACTACTCGTCGTCGTTGTTGTCCTCGTCGTTTTCGCCCTCGTCGTCGTCTTCGTCCTCGTCGTCGTCGTTCTCTTCGTCTTCATCGTCTTCTCCATCGTCATCGTCGTCTTCATCATCGTCTTCATTGTTGCCCTCGTTTTGATCATCGTTTTCATCAGGCAAAGGCCGATACATCCAAATATGTTGGACCAAATCCTCCTTTAGTGCGTTATGTATCTCTCTTGACCGCACGGAATCCGAGTTTTCGAGTCTTTGCTCTATACTTGCCGGAGTCCGTGGTGGATCCGGGTCCGGTATGAAAGTTGGACATATTGCTCTTCCCTCGTCCTCGATGATCATGTTATGCATTATGATACACGCATACATAGCACATTTCATTCTTTCTGAAGACCATAGACGACAAGGATTTTTTTACAAAATGCCATCGTTGTTGAAGAACACCAAAACACCTCTCGATATCCTTTCTTGCAGACTCTTGCACTTTCTTAAAATACTGTCTTTTTTTCATCCATCGAGTCTCTGAATGTTTTAACGATTATCGCACACTCTGGATATATTCCATCACCCAGATAGTACCCATGATGGTAGAAGTTATCGTTAGCCCAAAACGAAGCGACGGGATCGGTCCCAGATATGTAACTCTCCATCACAGGAGACTGCTCTAAGACAGTTATGTCATTGTTGGAACTGGGGACACCAAAGAATGCCGACCAAATCCAAAGGTCGTATGAAGCAATCGCTTGAAGGCTGACCGTTGGTCCCTTTTGGTCACCTAGTGTGAATTGACCTCGCCATGCAGTTGGACAATTAGCCCATTCCCAATGCATGCAATCTACACTCCCTATCATGCCGGGGAAACCATGCACCCTTGTATGTGCCTCGTAAAGACGTAGATCGTTACAGTTGGGCTCTATCAGATAATGTGGTCCATATAGTTTCAATATTCCTATATTTTACAAAACTTTTATAAAATAAATGATTAAAGTAAACAAGTGATAAAACTATTTAAAAAAAACGTACCGTAACAAAAATACTCCAAGGTGTCCCGAGTTGTTTTATTGGCCATCTTTAAATACTCGTCGTTGATGTGGGTCGTGCTTCCATAGGCGAGCACACGTACGGCTGACGTAACCTTCTGAATAGCCGTGAATCCTTGCGTCCCTCGACCGTCAGGCTTTTGCTTAAAGTAATCAAGCTCAGGCTCCAAATCATTGGTGACGCGCATAAATAAATTTTTAGACATCCGAAAACGACGCCTAAAGGTCTTCGGGTTCTTGTATCTCGGCGAGTCGCAGAAGTAATCCGCCATCAACCGGTTGTTGGCTTCGGTACGATCTCGTTCGATATATGCTCTTTTTGAAACGGGGGGTGGTGGAGAGCTAATCGCACTCGTAACGGAACTCATATAAGTTGTCGCGAGCATAATCGCACTCGTAACCAACCGCATGTTCCTCCGCCACGTTCTTGGCTTGTTGGTCGGCCCGAAAAACTGTTTATATGTAGACGGAGGATCCATTTATATAGTGAATTTTGTGTGAGAAATTATAGAGTTGAAAGAGAATTTTTATAAGTTTGATGAGTTTTGATTGGGGATGAAATGGTTTAATATATAGGAAATAAATATTTTTTTTATTCCTCTTCAACGGTCATAAACAACAGCTCTTTTTGATATGTGTGCCATTTCTCGCGTTTTATTTACAACGTTAAAAAAAATAGCCAAAACGCCGAGAGGGGGGGAAGCGGTGTGCCCCGGCGTTATACCATAAAATGCTTCCCGCGAAGCTCCACTACGGACGGTCTTAGTAAATGCAATTTTAAATATGATATTATACCTTTCTCGTTCTCTACCACTTCTCCCAATGTACCAAAATCACGTAAAACTTTATAATACAAGTCAAAAGCATAAATCATGCTTTTAAATCTACCCTTTTTATTCCATCACAAAAACTGAATCCTCATTACTTAAGGGGGGTGTTTGGCCTAGCTTTTATTTTTAAGCTTATGCTTATATATAAAATTAGCTTATAGCTTTTTTATTATTATTTAATAAGCTCTTTTTAAGTGGTTAGATTAGCTTATATTCTATAAGTTAATTACGTGTCTTAATAAGTTGTTAAATCCAACATTCTTTGATTTGTTAGAGTAATAATTACTAATTCACCATCATTTGAGGATAAATGAGTAATTTACACCCTTAAACAAATAAGCTTATATCAAATAAGCTAAAATACCATCTTCAAGTAAGCTTCTTAAAATAAGCTTATATAAGCTAATAAGCATAAGCTTAAAAAGCTAAGCCAAACACCAAATTAAGCTTATTATGTAAAAAAAAGCTATAAAAACTATAAACTTGGTTAAAAAAGCTAGGCCAAACATCCCCTAAGAAGAAGAACTTTTTACAAACACAATGATACTAATTGAGTGGGCAATTTTAAATTTTTAATTACTATATTACACTTCTCATTCTTTACAATAGCTTCACCCAATGAATAGAAAAACGTTTAGAGCTTTAAAATACGAAACCCGAAACCATAAATCTTACTCTCGTAATTCGTAACTCTTCAATTAATTCTAAATAATGTAACACTTCACATATTTATTGTTTAACCGTATTTATTATTTGTAAAATGTAGCATCTGGATTCTAGATGGAAGTTTTTGACCAGTTTTAGTAAACTCCGTTGTTAAAAATCTACATCTACATCTACACCTATATTCTAATTTTTTTTTGAACGGCCAACTAAGTAACGCCGGGTACTCCGTACGCGTCCCCCATAGGCTAAAGGTAGCCCGAGCCGGCCACTAGTCCGGACGAACGGAGCCCTTAGCGGTCCACCTGTTGAGAGATTCACCGGATAAAACCCGACCCCCACGCCCGCCAAACGGCACGACAGCGAGGAGCCGATAAAACCGGGTAAGATCAGGACTCGAACCCTGGCAAGCCAGGGTCATCCCTCATATCTCCCATATAAGTTGGTGGTTGTGAGGTTTGATCCCCCTACCTCTCATTTGTAAAGTGAGTGCTCTACCATTGAGCCACAACCAACTTATATATATGGATACTTGTTATGTTTTGGTTAATTCTTACAATTCTTTTACCTCCAAAACTAAGATATTAATTAACCTTAATATTTGTAATATATTAATAATTATTCACTTTTCTTTTACACTATATTTATATTATATGTATACATTTTTATAAAAATAAATATTAACATGTTATTTTACTATATATTTCAAAAAATTTGGTGAAATCCAAAAATCAACAACAAACCATGTTTGTCAAATATTGAAAAGAATATAATTTCAAATGTTATCATTAACATAATGTATTATGTATATCATAGAAGGTTGTAAAGAAAAAACAAAACTTGAATATGCTTTCATTTTACGAAGTAATTTTTTTAATCATTAAATTATAAATATATGCATAAAAGTCGATCATTTTTTTTTAAAATCAATCCATTTATCTATTATTATTATTATTATTTTAAATTGTCATATAAATTAATAAATTATAAATATATGCTTTAAATCTATCCATTTATTTTTTCAGTTAATTTAGTAAATATATGTATGTTAAAATGTAATGATAATATACTAATCACTTTCTGACATAACAAAGTTTATCATATTGAATTTCTTAGTTTTTTTTATCAACGATTGTTTCTGATTTTTTGTGGAACTTAAATTTATATTTTTATGGGTAAAAAAGCTGGTAAATAGATTATTTGATTTTGGTACAAGTTAACTACAATTAGGTCAAAATTTGCTACGGGTCAAAAATGGGTAATATGAGTATTTTTAAAAATTTGAGAATGCAAATAGACTTATCGACAAATTTGTTACGGGTTCAAAGTGTTGACTTATCGTCAAGGGCATTTTTGGAAATAAATAAAAGATTCAAGATTTGACAAATTGACTATTTTTCCCTCGAATATAAAAATTTAAGAAAAGATTGCAAATATTTTCGACATGTCAACCCAGGTCTATCAATGCTTCTAACTTTTATCAAATTTGAAAATTTTGTGTCAGCATTAACTTTTTCTTCAATTGTGATCAGAACGTTATATGAAAATCATGTCATGCAAAACTATGCTCAAATTAAGCAAAATATTCACAAAATTGAATGGGTTTAAATGTTATTTTTATGTTGTCATTATGACAAAGTTGAGAAGCCCCTAAAACTTATCAATCTTTTTCATGATTTAACTTAGAAAAACATAGTTATTGAAAAACATCCGTTGTTGCAATTTAATGTTTTCATTTCTTTTGATGGATGGTAAATTGATAAATATATCAATAAAGATAACGCTCATTTTGTATTTAGGTTGAGTGGTTAGAACTACTATCGTATGAGAAGTCTTATTTTCTAAATTGATTCATAACCAAAGTTCTTTCAATTATACGTATATGATACTAAGAATGAAATTTTCAATAGAAAGAGTGTTCTCGGGTACGTTTTTGCACATGTATTTTTTTATTAAGTTTATTAAAATAAATAATTTTGAGATATAAATAAAAATCATTAAAAAAATATTTTTGAGATATAAATAAAATCAATTTATGTACACATAGTATATATACATGCATAGATTTAATACATTTTTTCATATACGTTCCGTAATTATTTATTTTACTCGTAGTTTTATAATTTGGATCATCCCGTGTATAACATGGGCTATAAATCTAATAATATAATAAATAAAAAGAAATATCATATTAACTAAATATGTTTACTGTGATTCCCATAAAAACAACCACAAGACGTTAGTGGAAATTTAATTATTATTTTTTAAAGACCAACAAATAAAGCCCTATAGTCCGGTATCCGAATAGCAAAAGGTGACATCAAATGATGGCGAAAGCAAACAATACTAATAGTTCAAGTCCACTATCTCGTGTTCCAGGAAAACCCTTCATCTGAAAGTTTACTACAGTAAAACCCGATTAAAAACAGATTCGAACTTAAGCCTAGCCGATGTCCAGAATTATTGAAAGTCAATTTTTACCAAACAAAACATACTGAGCAACCATTTCTGCCCCGCAAATTACTCAACATTAAATTCCACGTCAAACAGAGACAAAAGCAGCCATAAAAGCAAAAGATACCATCACGGCATCACACATGTGAACTCTCATAAAAAGATTAAAATAATCACGAAATAATAAATATATAAATAAATAAATTATTTCCTCTTTTTCCTTAAATGCTACGAAATAACTACAACAATATAAATTTAAACCAAATCTGTTTATAATTTCCCAAAATAAAATAAAAAAATCAAATATTTTTTTACAAAGCAGAATCAAAAAGAGAAACTTGTATGCTAGCTTTCTTCACCATTTTGCAGACCGGACATGATTGTAGAAAAACATCGCATGATTCACATGAACATAAATGTCTACAAGGAAGCATCACTACACATGAATCTTCATTAAAACAACTTTTGCAAATCATCTTCTTTGACTTCATGTTTTCAATATTATTTTCATAGCAGCAAGAGCCTTCATCCTCAGCATCTTTCTTCATATTTTGATCACTAATGAGTTCCTCAATTGTGTTGTTTAATTGTATCACAACTGCCTCGGTTTCATTGGTCGTTGTCTGCCATTTTTGTCGCTCGCTTTCGGTTCGTTTCAAGAACTCTTCTAGCTCGATTCTTCGGTTTGTTGCCCGGTTAATCTCTTCGTCTTTTTGGCCAAGTAATAGTTTGGATTTTGATTCATAGTTCTTCAAGATTGTTAGTAATTGTTGCTTTCTGTGAGTTTGTAAAGCTAATCTCAATCTTGCATTCTGTAAAAACACAACAATTAAAATTAATTGTTTGCAAATAAATACATGATTTTCGAAGACTTTATTTATTTACATAGCATATATAAATAGCCATAACAAAATCGTTTTTCAGAAACTTAATACACTAAATATTTGATTTCTTTTTCAAAGTGCATGCAAACCCTAACAATAGAATAAAAGTATAAAACAATTCATATGTATTTTGTACCAAGAATTCAAGAAACATTTATGATTATAGTATTTAAACATAAATCTTGAAAATTGAAATTGCTTACATGTAAGCTAATGAGACCTTCGATTTCTTGATTATGTTTTTGAATATTCGCCGTTACGGGTGAAGAATATGGTAGCATTATAGGGTTATTAAAACCATTGTCAAAACATGTACTTTGAATTCCAGGAGGTGGTTGTGATTGTTGATATTGTTGTTGGTGGTGGTGAAGGTTAAAAAGATAGAGATCATTGAGACCACAAGCGCTTTCGATCAAATTTTGTGACGAATTTGCATCGCCGCCATCGTCGTTGTTGATGAACGGGAAGGCGAGATTCTCCGAATACAATCGGGCTTGAATCGCCATTTGGGTATATAGGTTAGTTGTAAAATAAGAACTTGATGTGTTTGTATATAGAGAAAGAGAGATTCTTTTTCTTTTGTAATGTGATGGTGTTTTTGGTTTGGTGTAGGGTGGCCTCTAGTTGTCAACAAAAAACAAAGGGAGGTAGGGGTGGTGGGGTTGTTATATATGTGTGTGTTTTTATGTATATTGAAAGAATTAAAATTGATGAGGTAAATTGATTGTAGTAATGAGAGGTTAAATATATCAAGAGTTAAATGAGGAAATGTTGTTGTATGTTTGACTATTTATTTAAACTTAAACCAAAAATAGTCCCATTAACTTTTTAATCTTTAATATACTTTATTTTTTAAATCATATCATTAAATCTAGAAAATAATTGTTTTCTAATTTGATACTAGATGTATTATACGTATTAAGTTAGAAGAAGATAGTGTATTTTTTTAACATCATTTGAATCATTGACGTCGCTGACTTAACCGAGCATCTTTATTATACCATCAGAAAGGAATTCCAAAATAAGCTAGAAAAACTCTGGTTTAACCTGAAACCTCTATATTTTATCACAAGTAAGACTTGAACTTAAGACCCCCCCTTCCCTCCAAATTTAACACGAGTGAAATAAAAATAATATTAAAGTTTATTATGAAAGATTTAAAAAATTTTAAACAAACAGATGGAAGATAATTTTAAATAGCAAGTAATGTAGATTCAACTCAAAGAGTTCAATGAGTCGTGCAAAGTAACTCTTCGATGCCAAAGAATGATAACTTTGTTTTCAGTATTTAATCGGATTTACCATTTAAAAGGGGGTGACAACGCAACTTATTACCCGTCTCTCGATTGCAGTTAGAACATTTTGTTGCTGTTAATAAAAAGAAAGAATTATAATACTTGACGATAGACAATTACTTATTTATTAAATTAATACAGATTTAAAAACGACAACTTTTAGTGGTGTGATATACTATTGATTACAATAAAAGCGTGTATCCCATTACAAGTATATATGTAATGCATTACAATGGTACACTTAACTTTAAAGTTTTTGATTCATTGTTGTAATGATTTTAAACTATATTTAATTACATAAATATCTTTTCCAATTACAATACAATGATGGAAAATTAGATTTTAATAATCCCAATTTAATGTAGTTGGCCGATAATAATCCCAACTTTGAAAATAGCTGTCACTGATCCCAACTTTCACACTATTTGTTTTCATTGGACCTCCGTTAAAAAATACTTAACGACGTTAAGTTTTTTCCAAATTTCAAACTGATATTTTAGGGTTTTTGATCGGAATGAGGATACGAGTCGATTGATGTAAAACTTACCATCAAACGGTGGTCCAAACGACTAAAGGATGCTTCAATTCTTATGTTTAAACTTTTAATTAACAAAAATCAAACTGTTTAAAGCGCCATTTCAAGTTCAGATTTACATCAGTCAATTCATATTCTCATGCCGATCAAAAGCCCTAAAATATCAATCAGAAATTTGAAATAAGCTTAACGTCGTTAATTTTTTTTAACGGAGGTCCAATGAAAACAAATAGTGTGAAAGTTGGGACCAGTGACAGCTAATTTTAAAGTTGAGATTATTATCGGCCAACTGCACTAAGTTGGGATTATTAAAATCCAATTTTCCTACAATGATATCTATCAATTCATTACCTTATTTCCAAATCTAAATTATTGTCCACTACAAAACTCAAACCTCAACCTTAAAACTAGTGGTGCAAACGAGCCGAGCTGCTCGCGAGCTACTCGGGATCGGCTTGTTAAAAAGCTCGAACGAGCCGAGCTTAATCGAGCCCGAGCCCGAGCTCAAACCTAAAAGTAAGCTCGTTTAATAAACGAGCCCGAGCCCGAGCTTCACCTATCGAGCTCGAGCCGGCTCGCGAGCCTAAACGAGTCTGCCATTTATATAATTTTTTAAATTATATATTTAATAATTATTAATTAATATATATATTGTTAATATATATTTTTATAAAAAATAAATAAAAATAACTAATAATATATATATATATATATATATATATTATTTTATACAGAAAATTATAATAGATAATAATATATAAAAATAATTATATTATTTAAAAAATAACAAATAAATGGTAAACGAGCCGAGTCCGAGCCGAGCTCATGCTTGAAAATCTACTCACGAGCCGAGCTCGAGCTTTGGAAATAGAGCTCGAAACGAGCCGAGCTCGAGCTCGAGCTCTGTGTAAGTTAAACGAGCCGAGCTCGAGCCTGGTCGAGCTCGAGCTCGGCTCGACTCGTTTGCACCCCTACTTAAAAGGGACACCATTTTGCATTTTATACACGCTAATACAACTAGATCAAAAGTGTCTATAGACCTATTACTTAGAGGATATATACATAGATGTATATTGCTGTAAACATATATTCCTAAACTAACACGAATATCATAACCTTAAATTGAGTGGCGAAGGATAATGGTGGGCCGGGGTGACTACGGCCTTGTTTTAATTTTTCTTAAAACAGTCTTAAATTATTTGTTTTTTTTTTGTCCTGAGAGTGTATTTGTTTCTTTTTTAATTAGGGGGTAGGGACGCGTGTGGATTTAATCAAATTGGACGCATACATGCAGATTTCGTGATGGCGTCTTTAATTTCATAGGGTGGGGGTGGGGGTGGGGCCGTGGGGGTGGGGGTGGATTTTAATGAATTAATTATTATTAGTAATATATTCAAAAGGCTGATAGAGATGTCATTTTTTTATTTATTTTTATTATTTGTGGAATAGGTAAGAGGATGGCGGAAAAGGACGTACAAAGTGTAATTTTCTTTGTTTTTTTGTGACTGATATTATGGGATGTTTGGGATTGCTTATTTTTACCAACTTATAACTTATAAACTTTTTGAAAAGTAATAAGGTGTTTGGAATTACTTATTTTGTGAGTGAAAAAGTTTCATAAGTTACAGTGTTGTAACTTATTAACTTTATAAAAAATTATAAGGAGGCAAAATAAGAAATCCCAAACACCCTCTATATATAAATATTTTAAATTAAAAGAACACGTAATATATGATAAATGAAATTAATAGACAACGTATTATCACACTCAAATGTAATTATTTTGGTGACGAAATTATTTTTTTGGGTTTAGTTTTAAAACTAAAACGAACCTAACTGATGTCAATTGAATTTGTATTAACTCGCCTTTGTTTATGTTTTAAACATGTGTTTTTGGGTTTATTTGTTTTAAATATATTATTATGTTTAGTTATGAAATCATAACTAATTTAACTGATACCGACCAAATGTTAACTATATATACATCTATTTATTCTAATAAAGTAAAATAATGTAGACACATGTCAGATTGTGGTTAATCCTCACAATTGTTTTCCCTCCAAAACTAATATATGCAATGTATTAATAATTATTCACTTTCTTTTTACACTATATTTATATTATATCTATAACATGATTAAATTATTTATTTTTCTTTAAACTTTATTTATATATATCTATACACTTTTATAATAATAAATATTGATGAAATCTAAAAATCAACAACAAATCGTTAAATATTGAAAAAAATATAATTTTAAATGTTATCATTAATATATTACACTATGTATATTGTTAAAGATTGTAAATAAAAAAACACTAATATGCTTTCAATTTACGAAATAATTTTTTTAATCATTTATATACTTAAAAGTTGATCCATTTTTTATAAATAAATTCATTTATCTATTGTTTTTTTTGTACATTGTCATATAATTTTATAAAGTATAAATATATGATTTAAATCTATCTATTTATTTTTTTGATTAATTTAGTAAACTATACATATATGTGTTAAATTGTAATGAGAGTATATACCAACACTTTCAGATATATTAAAGTTTATCATATTTAGTTTATTGTGTTTTTTATATAAAGGATTGCTGCGGTTGTGGAGCTTAAATTTGATTGCTACAAGTTAAAAGTTGGTTAATAGATCGTTTGGTACAAATTAACCACATTTGTCTCAAATTTGTTACGGGTAAAAAAAGGTAATATGAATATTTTTTAAAATTTTGAGAATGCAAATAGATTTATTGTTAAATTTGTTACGTGTTCAAAGTTTTGACTTGAAAATGTAAAACAAATGAAAGTTAGAATTTTGAATGTGATTGGGTTTCGAATTTATTTTTAATGACATTTTTGGAAATAGTCAAGATTCGGGATTTTGCACATTGTGTATTTTTCCTTTAACTATTAAAATTTTAGAAAAAGTGACAAGCACTTCCGACATGACACCTTAAGGCCTATCAATGCTTCTAACTTTTATCAAATTAGAAAAAATTGTGTCAACATTGACTTTTCCTTGAATAGTGATTAGAATGTTTTATGTGAAGCATGACGTACAAAATTACGTTCAAGTGAAGCAAAATATTCACAAAATTGAATGGGTTAACATGTTTTTTTTGTCAATTGGTAAAGTTGAGAAACCCCTCAAAATTATCAAAATCTTTTTTATGATGTCGCTCAAAACTATTATTATATGAGAAGTATTCTCCAAAATTGGTTCATAACTAAATTTATTTCAATATACATATATGATACTGAGAATAAATTTTCAATAGATGGAGTGTTTTTTTAGTATGTTTTGCACGTGCATTATTTTTTAATTAAGTTCATTTTTCTTTTTTTTTTGAAAAATTCATTTTGTGATATAAATAAAATCAATTTATGTATAATGATACAAGCATAGATGCAATACAGTTTTCAATGCACATTATGTATTGCTTTATTTGTAACTAAATTTTTGGATCATTCCGTGTGCTACACGGGCTTTAAAACTAGTATATACATATAAAACTTATAAACCGTATGAATCAACAATGGTCATACAAAATTTTAACAAAATCTCCGTAATCATTCGAATTAAAGGTTTGGACATGTATTTGTGACAATATATTCTATTATTTTTTAACTATGTTAAACCTGTGTAATACACGGGGTGGTATTAAAATAAAAACAATAAAAACAAATAATATTATAATATAAATAATTGAAAATGATTAGCATCTTTGTATACTACATGAGCTGAACAACCAAAATAAATGTGTGTTTGTATAATTGAATAACAAATTTATCATTTACTTTTGTCACTAAGCAATAACATTCTATATTGAAAAACATTGATTTCAGGTTGAAACGTCTAACTGTTGCATAAATCAATACAATAATAAACTAATAACATTTATATTCTTAAATTGGTACTGTTAAAGTGTAAAACTTGCTAATAACTAACTCAATACAACAATAGTATAACTTTTATGTAATCCTTTGTTCAAGTTTCTTCCATGCTTCCGAAAAACATGCATGATGTTGTAATACATATAATTACAAACCATTAGCATCCATGAATATTACACGCACTGATATTATGGAAAAAAAAATCCACATTTGAGTTAGCTAACATGGTTATGGCTTTTAAATCACCTCAGAAATCAGAATTCGAACACTCCACCATTATCTCCTGCTTGCTTTTCTGTAGTACATGTTCTTTAATTATCTTCATTGCTTTAATAGCTTCAATAATAATCGTTCCTGCAAAACGGCAAATCATGAAAATGGAAAGTTAGTAAATGATGTTTTATACATATATATTGCATAGATAAACAATGAAAAGCTACATTACAACTATACAAATCACTTTTACATGCCTAAAAATATAATTTTATATATTTAAGCTACCCAAAATATCCTTTATTGTAGCAATGACTTCTATTAATGCAAAGAAAATGGTAAAAGTAAAACTTCATCAAGGTTTTTTCAAGAAAGACGGGAAACCTACAAAAAAGAGGAAAAAATAGCGGGTCATTCAACCCGACCTGTTGTGCAGTATTTTCAAAATTCGAAGGAAAAGCTACATTACAACTATACAACTCACTTTTACATGCCTAAAAATATAATTTTATATATTTAAGTTACCCAAAATTCCCTTTATTATAACAGTGACTTCTATTAATGCAAAGAAAATGGTAAAAGTAAAACTTCAACAAGGTTTTTTCAAGAAGACGGTAAACCAACAAAAACAGGAAAAAATAACAGGTCACTCAACCCGACCCGTTGTGCAGTATTTTCAAAATTCGAAGGAAATTGAGGAAGGTGTTGACGAGTCAGTCAACCCGACCAGTTTGCAAGTACTTAAGCTAGCAGTAATAAAAAGAAAAACATTAGCAGGTCACTCACAACGTATATGCAAATATAAATAAGATTAATGACTTATTCAATTATAAAAAAACAATTTGACACTTTCTTCTCTATATGAAAAAGTATTTGAACACTTAAATGAAAATAATTATTTTAAACATACATTAATATTTGTATCTTAAGAAAAAAAATTATGTATTTCAAGAAAGTAATCATTTTAAATTTAAACTTTTTAGGTCGGGTTATGTCAGATCGACAGTGAACCCTTTCCCAAATTTTGACACATTTCAACTATTGCTAATTGTCTCACTTTTACAAATTTTGGGTTGGCCCGTGAATGTTTTTTCAAATTTTTACCTATTTCAATTATAGCTAATCGCAAAACTTCTACAAATTTCAAGTCGGTTCAGTTTGAACCGTGAACCTTTCCCTAAATTTTCACTCAATTCAAGTACAACTAATTGTTTTAAATTTCCCCATACTCTGCAATAACTTCAAAAGAAGCAAAACTTATTACATACTAACAATGACATAAATAAAACCCTCAATAAAACATTTTTATTATAGATGAATAATGATTCAGATTTAGGGTTTATATCGAACACGAATCGAACCAACAATCATAAAATACACTCTAAAATAGATTTAGGGTTTACATGAATAATAAATGAACATAAATTAAAATGAAAACAAACGATTGTTAAAACATTGATATCGAATCCAAATCAATAACAAACACAATCATTGTTACAACCAGTCGAATTAATCATAATTAATAACAATCACTTATTACTACACCACTTTCATAGTATAATGCATATTTTGAAGTTAGAAAGTTTTATGGTTTGTATTAGTTCCTCAAATACTGAAGAAAAGAACAATCAAATAAGGAGATAATCACAATAATATAACACTACCACCTGAATATTAATATTCTTCAACAATTCGAATAGATTAAGATTGCAACAAACTATACCTGAAAAAAGGACAAACAAACAATCAACATTATTACCTAGAAATGGATACTCAAAATTGATTTTGACGGGTTTAAATTACAAACGAACCGATTAATTAAAAAGTCTATTTGTTATCAATACATGAAGAATGATTACATTTCTATAACCTCTAATGGCATTTTCAAATCCATCATAACCTGGAGAGAACAAAAGATGTTGAAGATTAGGCGACGGGTTTTCCTTGGAAAAAGATGGTAGGCTTGGGCTATTCAGTGCTCTCTTGAAATCGTGGATGTATGAGATTGCCTTTTGCTATTGGGTTATCCCGAATAACCAGACTTTATTCGTTGATTATTAAAAAAATATTATATATCAAAGTGTCTTTTCTCAAATTAATTAAATTGTTTAAAATACGAGATTTAGGGTTTTGAATATGTAAAATTTGTGAACATGTTTTAAACATGTCAGTTGTTCTCAAGAAAAAGAACCTTAATAACACAACATAAGGTTATAAACATATAATACGAAGGTCTATATAAAATAAAAAGGACGAGAAGTAATCTAATCATTTGATCTTAGATTTGAAGAATATATATTAATTTAAGAAAAAAAATTTGATAGGAAGGACTTCTACCTATTCTAATAAAGTAAAATAATTGTGACACGTGTCAGTTTGTGGTTAATCCTTACATTTTTTTCCCTCCAAAACTTATATATGGGAAATATAAAAAATTATTCACTTTCTTTTTACACTCTATTTATATTATATCTAATTACATTATTCACTTTTATTTAAACTCTATTTGTATTATATATACATTTTTATACAAATAAATATTTACGTATTATACTAATGTACATTGTTAAAATATATTTCACAACATACTTGGTGAAATTTAAAAATCTACAACAAACCATGTTTATTAAATATTGAAAATTTGTGAAATACTTTAGCTATATCTTTCACATCGAAAGGCCTCATTGTTTTAAATTTTTCTTCAGTGGCACTGCTTCATTATCGTATACCGATTGTAGAACAACCCATTCTCGATTTAAAAGTCAAATATATTTGATGATATAATACAACTATATTTGTAATACATTTTTTTACATAATATAAAGAGGCTTAGTTATCTTTTTTTATTTATATTAAATTATTTATTGTAATTTCTACATTAATTTATCCCGTTTAATACACGAGTTTCTAAAGCTAAAGGTAATAATCTACATTTGTTTACTTTATTTCTTCACATGCAAGACACATGTCAATTCCTCTATTATTTTAAATCCATATAACTTTTTCATACAACATTTTATTAAAAAGAAAATTCACTATAATAAGTAATAACAAGTGTTTTTTTTATCTTTAATATGAGTATAATAATGTTATATAAAAATAAAATGTAGTGGCTTTTTATACATTGTGTTATTGGTTAGTAATAATGTTTTTTAATTGGGTTTTCTATGCATTATGTTATAGGTTCCGGTTATTATTTTTTTCAAATGGTACTAATATCAAAGATAAAAATTAAAACAAAAACTATGTCATTGTGTTTTTTTGTTCGTCATTGTGTTTTTCTGCTCATAATTTTTTTGTTCATCATTGTGTTTTTGTACTCATTATTGTGTTTTAGTCAGTGTGTATTGCGTTCATTATCTTTTGTTCTGGATTGACATGTGACATTCACTTAGTTTGAGAAAAATAATATTTTGTTCATTGTGTATTATATTCAGGTCATTGTGTGATATATATTTTTCATTGTGCTTTATGTTTCAGGTAATTGTGTAATATGTATTTACCATTGTATTTTACGTTTCAAGTTATTATGTTATACGTATTTATCATTGTGTTTAATGTAATAAAAAATTTATTGTTATTTTATTATTTTGTTTACATATAAGGATTACACAACGGTGTTAATGTTACTAATATTAGAAAAAACACAATGATAAGTAGAAGTGACCCAATGACGTAAAATGACAAAATCATGCAGAAAGACAATAATGGTGTAATTATTGTTTTAATTTTTTTTATAACATAGTTATACTCATATTAAAGATAAAATAGCGCTTGTTTTTTTGATGATTTTTAAATATCATATGAAAAGGTTATAAACCTTTTAAAATTATGGATAAATTGACATGTATTTTGCATGTAGAGAGATAAAATATGTATTTTTACTTCTATGTCTTTCCCACTTTAGTCCTCACTTGACATATGCCATTCAATTATAGCTTCTTACACTTCTCATTTTTTTTAAATAGTTGTAAAATAACTCAACCCAATAATATGATATGATTTTCTAATTAATTATTTAAGATATAAGTAAATGTTAAAATATAAAGGGAAACAAAAATGAGAAGTGTGAATGATTTATATCATAAAAAGAAATCCTAAAAAACATTCAAGAAAAATAATAACTCAAAATATAAATATAAATAAATAAATAAATAAAGTAAAATGCTTCCCCCGTCTTTCTTGTTCAAAAAGGAAACAAAAAACAAAAAAATAAACAAAAACTACACAATATTGAGGAAAAAAGATACAATGACAAAAATAAACAAAATACACAATGATAGATATAGAAGACACAATAATTCGCAAAATATAACACAACACCGAACACAATGTAACACAATATTAAGAAAAAAAAAAGACACAATGACAAGAAATAAGACACAATTAATGACGAAATAAACAAAAAACACAATGACAAATAAAAAGACACAATAATTTCGTTCCTCGACATTATGTTTTTTTTAACGGGACGACGCGGGAAACAATTTAGTTATTTTTTCTTACTTTTTCCTTATACGCTTTTGATTTATATATTGAGTTATAATATTTTTTACTAATTTATTATTATTATTATTATTATGGTGTTTTTTAGGTCAGAGTTCCTTAACATTCTTTTATGTTTTTATCATATCTATAAAATAACTTGTCCCTTCACATGTATGAACCTATAGGGTCAAGTTAATTTACAAAGGGTTTTAAAAATGAGAAGTATGAAAAGCCATATATAATTGACATGCGTCAAGTGTTGACCAAAAGGAAAAGGGTATAGAGGTAATTGTACACATTTTTTCTCTCCACATGCAAGGCACATGTTAATACCCCCATTATTTTAGAACGTCTATAAGTTTTTCGTATGATATTTTTTTTTAAAAAAAATTCATCATATTAACAAGCGTTTTTTTATCTTTAATATGAGTATGATTTTTGTTATATAAAATTTAAAAGAAAATTACGTCATTGTGTGTTTTCGCGCACCATTGTGTCTTTTCGCTTATCATAGTGTATCTTCGCACACCATTGTGTCTTTTCTCTTATCATTGTGTCTTTTCGCAGACCGTTGTGTCTTTTCGCTTATCATCGTATCTTTTTTTGTCACTGTGTCTTTTCGTACACCATTTTGTCTTTTCGCTGACCATTGTGTCTTTTCGCTTATCATTGTGTCTTTTTTCGTCATTGTATCTTTTCGCACATTATTGTGTCTTTTCGCTTATCATTGTGTATTTTTTGGTCATTGTGTCTTTTCGCACATCATTGTGTCTTTTCGCTTATCATTGTGTCTTTTTTCGTCATTGTATCTTTTCGCACATTATTGTGTCTTTTCGCTTATCATTGTGTATTTTTTGGTCATTGTGTCTTTTCGCACATCATTGTGTCTTTTCGCTTATCATTGTGTCTTTTTTCGTCATTGTGTTTTTTCGTCATTGTGCCTTTCAACTCATCATTATGTTTTTTTTAAATACTAATAACACCGTTGTGTAATAATAATATGTAAAAAATGATAAATAACAACAAATTATCTGATACATAAAACACAATGATTAATACATGTTACACAACAACTTGACACGTAAAACACAATGGTAAACGTATAACACAATGACCAAAAACGTAAGACACAATGGTGAATTCGTATAACACAATGACCTAAAACTTAAGACACAATGGTGAATATCTATAACACAATGACTTAAAACGTAAAACACAATGGAAATAACATATTACACAATGACTTGAACGTAATATACAATGAACACAATACTATTTTTCTCAAATTAAATGAATTTGTCATATGTCAATCCGAATAAAAGACAATGAACGTATTACACAATGATTAAAAGTTAATGACGGACAAAACGACACAATGACGTAATCTTTGTTTTAATTTTTGTCTTTAATATGAGTACCAATTGAGAAATATAATGATTAAAATCTATAATACAATTCATATGAAAACTCAACTAAAAGACACAATAAACAAGAAAAAAAACACAATTAAAAAAACCCATTAAATTTTTTTATTTTTATATAACAATATGATACTCATATTAAAGATAAAAAACGCTTATTATTATGGTGAATTTTAAAAAAAAAAATAATGTCGTATAAAAAAATTATGAACATTTTAAAATGATGGAGGAATTGACATACGCCTTGCATGTGGAGAGAGAAAGTGAACAAAGGTGAGTTATTAACTTCATGACATTTTCATCAATTTTTTTTATTAAATTAATCTCAACCATTCAAATATAAGATCAATAAACTGGATTCTTTCTCATCCTTCTTATTTTTGTTGTCCTTTGTAATTTAATTTTACCCTAAACGTATATCAAGTTTCTCACCTTTTATGACTTGAGTATTTATCAAAATAAAATAGGTGATATATGAAAATAACTAAAACAATATTATATTGCGTAACTATTTTCATTAACTTTTTTAAAAAAGTACATAAAAAACATGGTAATGTGGTATTAGATTATTTTCTAAAAACAAGAAACTGTGTTCTCGAGTTTCATTTAACTGAGGAAAGGGAAGGAAAATGAGGGATGGAAAAAATATGTTGTGTTCCCGAGTTTCATTTAAGAAAGGAAAATGAAGGAAAATTTAAAAGAGGTGTTCCCGAGTTTCATTTAAAGAAAGTAAAGGAGGGAAGGGAAGGGAAGGGAAAATGATGAGTAAAATGAAAGAATTTGTATCTTTTCAAATTGAAAAGATTAGGAAAAAAAATAAGTTGAAGTAAAAGAGGAGATACCAAAAGAAAAGATAAGAAATTTTTTTTTTTGTCTTTCTTTTCTTAAATAAACTCGAGAACCAAGAGAATGACATTACGGGGAATCAAAATCTTGAATAGATGAATAATATTATTATATGAAACAGAACATTACAATAATCGAAACTATATGAAATAGAACATTATAATAATCGAAACCTTTGACCATTGAACCCTCATTTTAGAAATGAAAAAAATTTAAAAACAAAAGTAAAAGTTTGTAGTTATTTACTGAAATTTTGGATATCTAACTAGTGGCAGATTAAAAAAAACAAGAAATTAATGGTTATTCCGAAATAAACATAAAAATATTTACATATAATACAAGGTAGCGCTTTGTAAGCATAAGTAAAGGACGGAATGGAATGACTCATTGTGGGGGAATAGATAAACTATGTTTGGTTGATCAAAGAAATGAAATGACCTATTATCTAGTTCATTCCATTCATGAGAGACGGAATGGAATGAAAAAAAATGTAATTGTTTGTCATTGGAATGAAATCACTCATTACCATGTCCATCCCTTCCCCTAAAACGCCCTAAATTCATTCCATACACCCCATTGTTTTTTTCTCATTTCATCCATCTTTCACACAATATCACATCTACCACTCTCCCACTATAACTACCCATTGCCCTCTTACCACCACCACCGCCTCCATCGCCCGCTACCACCCACCACTGCCAGCCACCACCACCACCCGCCTTCGCCGCCCGCAACCACCACCACCTACCACTAAACAGCGATGCCCACCACTAACCATTGTTCCCGACCACCACCACCCACCTCCGCTGCCACCACCAACCACCCACCACCACCTAACAAAGCCGCCCACCACCAACCATCGCTCATCACCATCACCATCACCACCACCGCCCGCTACTCGCCGCTTACTACCGCCACCCACTATCACCACCACCTGGCACCACCAACAATCGCTCCCGCCCATTGCCACCGCCACTCACTACCATTTTTATTTTCGTCCGGCCTTTTCTAGCATACTAAAATAATAAAACCAATAATTAATTTTATTCCCACATGGTAACCAAACATGTCAATAGAATGGAAATGATCCATTACATTACCTCATTCATTTCATTCCCTTGCTCATTCTATTCCATCGTCCATTCTATTATCCCATACAAAACAGTTTGACCCATGTTTTTTTCATTACATTCTCTCTTTCACCCAACATCACCTCCACCAACACCCACCACTGCCGTCGCCACCAACCACCACCACTGTCGTTACCCCCCACCAACCAGCGTCATCAGTGCTAGCCATTCATCGCCTTCGCCACCGCCATAAACCATCGCCCTTGCCCCCCCGTTGACCACTGTCACCTACTACCACCACCATCAACCGTCGACGTTGTCCACCACAGCCTGCCACCTTCACTGTTACAACCATCACCCACCATTATCTCTCGTCGCCCACCACCACCCGCCACCGCCAGCCACAATCACCTCCCACCATCGCCAGTGCCATGACGACCACCTACCTTCCACCACTACCACGACCGCTACTCACTACCATTTTAATTTTATTTTTTCTGGCTACCAAACAACAGAAAGTTATGATCTATTCATTCCCATGTGGTAACCAAACATTTTATTGAAATAGTAATAACCAATTCTATTCCTTTGTTCATTTCATTACCATGTTTATTCGTTCATCCATTCCATTATATAATACCAAACAGACGATAAGGGTATTTTAATTTTACAAATAGTTTATAGTAATGAATTAATCTGGTTTCTAAAGGTTATAAGTGAATGCAAATAACAGATGAGGACTAATTTTATAAACTTTTGAAGGTTGGAGGTTGGTAATGATTCAATTTTGAAAGTCGTAGTTAATAAAAAATATGTAGGTGCCTAGAATCAAACTTCCACGGTGAGAACAATCATGTTTTAAACTGATGTGTAAGGCTATGTGTAATTGAGGGGCTATAATTGATAGCGAATTGTGACAAGTGACGCCCAGTCAGGATGGAGTGGAAATTTGTTTTTGAGGTGTAATGGTGTAGGGGCTACAAGTTGGGCCTACAGTGTGTTTTTTTATTATTTTCTTTTTACAATTAAACTAATTAAATAAAAACCAATTTATTTAAATAATTAAATAAAAATGCATTAAAATTAAAAAGAAATACAAAAAAAAAACATAACTAAAAAAATACATAACTAAAAATATTAAAAAACATAACTAAAGAAAAAAAAACATAACTAAAAAAGAAACTAATATTCGTAATATTCGCGCATTTTTTCACGTCGGCGTTGCATCAATAATGCGGCATCCTCGTGAAACCCCTCCGCTTTGAGGGATTCGTAGTCGTCTTTCATTTGTTTTAATTCGAACGTCCGGTTCAGCTTTTCTTGTTGTTTGTTGGATGCTCGAATGTCGGCTCCAATTACGGTGGCATTTGTTTCCAAACGACCGACCAACTCGTTTATTTCAACGGGCTCGGTATTGAATCGTGTTGACGAGAACCTTCCCCCTTATTTTTCCTCGATCTCCCGCGTGGTCGAGGCAACTCCTCTACCTCATCTTCGTCAGGTATATTCAAATCATCGGCTAAATTGACCGTGTCGTCGAGGAAGAAGCTACGAGCATCGGAGGGTGTGTTTGGTGTGCTTGGATTTGTCGACGGCGATGTCTTCGACCTTTTTGAAGGCCTGGATGAGCCGGCTCGTCGGGCGGCCGGAACGGTTGGTACCACATTCCATTTCGAGCAACGACATAGCTTTTCCCAACAACTCAAATACTTGAACGGTTTCCCGGGTCGCTCAACAGTGTGACCCTGAGCTCGAAAGTCGCTCAAGGCTTGACCTATAATGTCGACGTCGTTATGCCCGCTACGCCAGCCGGACCCCTTCAACCGGTTAATTATCCCGGCAAATTTTTGACAATCGGCGTTAAGCCCCTTCAGTGGGCTTGAACCGCTTCTTTTCCCCGGTAGTCTTCGGGTTTTTTGGTTATATTGAGCTAAGCTTCAAATACTTTCTTCCAAAACACCCCGTTGGCTTGAAAGTTAGCTACAAATTAAATTTATTTGTAACAATTAGTATATATTTTAATAAACACTAAATACATTTTTAATAAATACTTAATATTAAAAAACTTACCGTCGTCGGGATCCTCCGAAACGACGATCTAAGCCCTTGCAAGGGCCACTCCTCCTCCTCCTCGTTCCAATGCTTGTATGGATCACGTTGCGCCATCGTCTCCCCCGGTTGTTTTTTTTGTTTACTTTAATAAACGATAGACCAATGGATACTCCAAATGTTTATTTGTTTCCACCATTTTTTGTGCAAGATTAGATACACCATTCATGTTGGCAAACATTTCATCTCCTTTCAAATTAATAATATAATTGTCTAACTCAATCATAAGATTATCTCTTTCTTCATAACTAAAATCACGCGGATACAACTCGGCCAACCTTAATATCTTTTGGGCATTAAATGCATGAAAGTTATTGTTTGGGCTCAAACTACCGATACACGTAAGTAATTTAGTGGTTACCTCATTAAAACGGTTGCGAAGCTCTTGTATTTGCATATCTAATACCGTGTTGAAATTTTCAACCTCATAATAATAACGATTGGTGATGCGAGTCTTTTTTCTTTTAAATTTTGGGTCAAGGTATTCATCTTCCATGTTAATAATTTCAATCTCATTTTTTTCACAAAAAGATGCCACATCTTTCAAAAGTGGAGCAAACCCTTCAAGTTTAAACGTTTGTAGTTGTTGCTTCGTTGCGTTGACCATTTGAATTGCGTTCACTATATATTGATCCTTTAGTTGAAGAGCTTGAGACAACAAATTAGTAATCCCCAAAATGTGCTTCATCAAATGTAAATAATATGCAAAATCATAAGCCTTCATGTATGTCCATATTCCATTTGCTTGTCTTTGGTGAACATTACTGTAATTGGAATTTCGAATATTCAAGCACTTCAATAATAGATGGATATAAACCAAACGTACAAGTATCTTGTGATGAGAGCTCCAACGCGTATCTCCGGCTCTTGCAAGAGAAATTTCTTGATTTAAACCACTCTTGGTTTCAACTTCTTCATGACCTATCGTTTCTTTTAATTTCTTGTCACACCCCCATTCTAGGCCTAGGAGTGTGAGCCATAGTTGGTATCGTATTCCTCGAAGTGTGTGCCAAAGGTGTCTCGAGAAGTTCTGGTTGCTGAAGCAATCCCGAAGGCTTTTGATGTTCAGCTTTGACTTTCAAACAAGTAAGACATTTCGCAACATGCGAAGCGATGTCTTTCTTCATTCCATTCCACTAGTAGTTTGACTTAAGATTTTGATACATTTTGTCACTACCGGGGTGCATCGTATATTTGGACTTATGGGCTTCGTTCATTATCTTCTCATGCAAATCCCCAACGATTGGCACCCAAATCGTATTTCCAAGTCTAAGGATGCCATCGTCACCTTTGACTAGCGAGTCAATGGTGCCGTTACGTTTTTTGTCAGAGATTTGGTTTTCATTAATGGCTTGAATTTGAGCGGATTTGATTTGGTCGATAAGATCAATTTGAAGTTCTAGCCTTAACGCTCGGACTCTTTTTGGCTTTTCGTGCTCTTTACGACTTAAGGCATCAGCCACAACGTTGGCTTTACCTTCGTGATAAACGATTTCACAGTCGTAGTCGTTAAGAGTTTCCATCCAGCGTCGTTGGCGCATATTAAGCTATTTTTGATCAAAGATGTGTTTCAAGCTTTTATGATCGGTGTACACGATAAATCTTACTCCATAGAGATAGTGTCTCCATATCTTAAGTGCAAAGATTATGGCGCCTAACTCTAGATCGTGAGTTGTATAGTTCTTCTCGTGCACCTTGAGTTGACGAGAGGCGTAAGCAATAACTTTCTTTCGTTGTATCAGCACACATCCCAAGCCGGAATGAGATGCATCACTAAAGACAACGAAATTTTTGATACCTTCTAGCAAGGCCAGTATAGGTGCTTGGGTAAGATTTTGTTTAAGTATATCGAACGCCTCTTGTTGCTTTGCTCCTCATTCATACTTGACGTTTTTGCGAGTTAAAGAAGTTAGCGGAACAGAGATTCGTGAATAGTTTTCAATAAACCTTCGATAATAGCCGGCCAATCCCAAGAAACTTCGAATCTTGGTTGGCGACTTTGGGACCTCACACTTAGAGATAGCTTCAATCTTAGCGGGGTCCACTTGAATGCCGTTGACGTTGATAATGTGACCAAGAAATTGCACTTCGTGCAACCAAAACTCGCATTTCGAGAACTTGGCGTACAACTTCTCGGTTCTAAGAATTTCAAGTAAGGTTCGAAGATGATTTTCATGATTGTCCTTAGACTTAGAATAAATGAGTATGTCGTCGATGAAGACGATCGCAAATTCATCTAAGTAAGGCTTACAGATTCGATTCATCATGTCCATGAATGCGGCTGGCGCATTAGTAAGTCCAAATGGCATAACGGTGAACTCATAATGGCCATACCTTGTTCAAAAAGCGGTTTTCGGGATATCTTCGGATTGAACTTTGAGTTGGTGATAGCCAGAACGATGATCAATTTTTGAAAAGTAGCTAGCACCTTGAAGTTGATCAAAAAGGTCGTTGATTCGAGGGAGTGGATATCGATTCTTGATTGTGACTTTGTTAAGGGCTCGGTAGTCGATGCACATCCGCATAGATCCATCTTTCTTCTTGACGAATAGTATCGACGCTCCCCATGGTGATGAACTCGGTCGTATAAAACCTTTCTCAAGAAGCTCGTCCAATTGTTTCTTCAGCTCTTTCATTTCGGTTGGCGCGAGGCGATATGGAGCTTTAGCGATCGGAGCAGTACCAGGAATAAGATCGATCCTAAACTCTACTTCTTGATCGGGAGGAATGCCGGGGAGTTCGTCGGGGAATACATTGGCATAATCGGAAACAACGGGAACGTCTTTGATTTCTTTGGGCTTTGATTCTTCGGTAACGTAGACCATGAATGCTAAGCATCCTTTATTTAAACACTTGTTAGCCCTTATCATGGAGATTAGGGTAACTCGGCCAGCGTCTTTATCCCCTTTAATTCGAATAGTTCGTTTATCCGGGGCTTGAAGTTCGACGGTCTTACTATTGCAAAGGATACGAGCATGGTTTTCGGATAACCAATCCATACCCAATACAACATCAAAACCAGCAAGAGTCATAGGTAGCAATTGAATAGGCAAAACATAACCGGCTAATAAGATTGTTCCGTTTTCTAGAGCTTTAGTGATTTTTATTGTTTCGCCGTTAGCGGTCTCAACGCTTAGAGTTTTATTAAGTTTGATTAAAGGTTTGTTTAATAGACTACAAAACTTATAATCTATAAAACTTAAGTTGGCACCTGAATCAAACAAGACTCTAGCATAAGCGTTGTTAACAAGAAACGTATCGGTGATGGTTTCCGGTGTGTCGGCCGCTTTCTTCGTATCTAGGACAAAGACTCTTGCATTGCCCTTCTTGGGCTCGTTCTTCTGACCGCTACCACCCGCACCACTAGTCGCGGGTTTGTTCTTGGGACACTCAAAGCTAAGATGTCCCATCTCTTTGCAGTTATAGCAGGTCATCTTCATCTTCCAACAATCGGCCGTGGAGTGGCCAGGTTTGTGACATGATTCACAAAGTCGTGGAGCTAGAAGACATCTACCACGGTGATATTTCTTACAGATTTTGCATTGTGGAATGCTGGGTTTGAAGCCAGACCTTCGTTGGTCAATTCCTTTACCCTTGAAACGGGTATTCCCTTCCTTCTCCGGGTCTTGCAATGTTGCACCCTTCTTGTCTTCTTTTTTATTGTGGATCATTCCGCCCATCAAGTATCCAGCCAACTCCATCGCGGAGTCAGTGGTTTTTGGCAAGTGTGACTTCACCATGTCACGAATCTATCGTGGCAGTCCTCAAATGTAACGTGTCACTTTGCTGAACTCAGGGTTAACCAGCTTGGGAACTAAACGACAGTACTCGTGGAATTTTGTATTGTACTCACGAAGGTTTGTTCCGACAACCTTTTGAGCCAAGAACTTGGTTTGTATTTGATCTGTCTCGTGCATCGGACAGAACTTCGACATCAACAACTCCTTAAACTCATTCCAGGTCAGACTATACATTACTTCCCTTCCTCTACTCATCATCAGCGTGTTCCACCACTCTAGTGCTTCACCTTTGAACATCAAGGCGGAGTATTGGATATTCCCTTCTTCTGAACATTTACTTATAATCACAATCGTCTCCATTTCCTCGAGCCACCTCACCGTTGTGATGGCTCCCTTGTCCCCGTGAAATTCTTTCGGCCCGTAGTACTTAAAGTCTTTGAACGAGCATCCTCATATCTTAAGTTTCTTTAATTCTTTTCTAACACCCTTATCGTCGTTTGAATCATGATCACTCTCTTCCTCACGTGAAGGTCGAGTACAGGGTTTAGAAACAGATTTTCGAGAAGGATTTTCAGATTGAGTATGTTTTGTTTGTCTAGATCAGGATTTATTTTCAGATTCTTCTTGAACAGCTTTTCTAATCATTTGTTGTATTTGATTCATATACTTGTTGGGAATTGGTTCCTCTCGTTCGGGACCTTTCCCTTTAGCTTCATGTCTTTCGGCTTCCTTTCGGGAGGCCTCTCGATTATCACTTTGTCGAGACATTTTTATCTTTTATTATCTGAAATTTAACACGTTTCTTTCCTTATTATACAAGTTTTATTTATTTCACATCCATATACATATCATAAATGATATGCATATCATTTTACAACATACTTTATATATCGTTGAAACGAGATATAAGATCCTATCCTTATTACATATGATACATATCATACACACATATCATACAAACTATTTTACACGCAAACTCCATCATCTTGTACACATGTCACCATCTTCTCAATCTTTCATTAAAATTTCTTCACAAGTTTTGTGAGCTTGTTGCATTTGCGAAGAAGTTTATCCCCCATTTTCTTTTTCTTCTTTCCATCAGCGTCAATCTTCTTTCTCAACTCATACGTTTCCTGCAAGGCTCTATCCAAATGCTCCTCCTGGGACTGTGGTATGTTCGTAGGATACCCGTATCTTGGAGGTGGGTCGCGGTAAACCATCTTCACAATGTCATAGTGATTCTTCGGGTCAGGGTATGGAGTTGCCGTCTCATCAGATTGGTAATTGAAGAAAGCATTGGAAGCCTCATTTTGTTCTTGTATTTCTTTTGCTTGCTTTTCAAGGGATGGAATCTCACCTTGGTATGGTGGGAAGCTTGATGACGCCTTACCCTTGAGTTCCTGGAGAAATTTCATGTATGGATCCACAGAACCATAGCTTGAGGTGGAGTGTTGCTCTTCTTCCGGTGTGGTTACTTCATTTGGATTGTCCGGATATTCTTCCTTGGGGTCGGTTTCCTCTTCCGGTTCCTCTTCCGATTCTTCTTCTGATTCCTCTTCTGGTTCCTCCTCGGTCATTGCCGGCATATGTATCTTCTCATATGGCATCGTTACTCTCATCTTGGGTTTGTGTGAGAGTCCTTCCTTGTTGACACGGGAATTAACAGTATCCATAGTTGAAGTGCCGGTATGCCACCTTCGTGGATCGGAGTGGCATTGCATCCAGTCGGATGAAGAAGATTTCAGTTCCTCCTTGATTGGTAAGTTAGAGAGGAAAGTGTAAGAAGGATGAGGATTAGGTGGTAATTGTGTTGAACTTCTGGATGGATGATAGGTGGGAATTTCAGAAGGATGGTATGACAGTATTTCGGATGGTCGGTACATCGGAAGGTTTGATGGATGATAGCTTGAATGCCTTGGGGGTTGGTATACTTCATGTGGAGTGTTGTCTAGGTGATAGATTGGACTTGGATTGGGGTTTTGGTTAAGTTCCTCGTGGAGTTGAAAAATGATTCAAAGTAATCTTTGCTCATGATGCCTCTTGGAAACTTGTAGTATTTCCTTGCTCTTCTTACTTCATTATCATAATACTTCATTAAATTCTCGTAAGACATCTTGATGGGTAGTTTAGATTGTGGAGAGGGAAAGAAAATGTTACCAACCAATCTTATCCCTATTCAAATAAACGAACAATATTTCCTATGCTTGGATCAAAGCTTGGGTATTGTTTTATGATACCCAATTCGCTAAGATCGATGGCTCTGATACCAACCTGTCACACCCCCATTCTAGGCCTAGGAGTGTGAGCCATAGTTGGTATCGTATTCGTAAATAAATCAGAGTTACGGTTTTAAGCGGAAGACTTTATAAAAACAAAGGATCGTTATTAAAATATTTACAATACAAAAGACGAGATGAAAGTCTCATTTTACTTGTTTATATGTTTTACAAACCACCATATTTTATATTTAGATAAAGTTATCCGAGCCATCGGATTTTTAAGCTTCTTCGTCTTGCAAGCTCTATTCGTGATTACCTGTAAAATGTAAATACAATACGTCAACAACGAATGCTAGTGAATATGCTGACGCTATAAATATTTTCTTTACTTAATCACCCCTCGAGACCACGTAAGTCTCGGCCCATCTTGGCTTAGGAATAATCAAGTTAAAACTGTCATCATAAACTCGAGTCTCTCTCTAGGTCACCTCAGCAAAACACCGCAGCGTTTCGACATACTTAGGTACCATAAATATACACAAGGTCATTCTCACTCGGACATACTTTGGTTCGGCCCATCGTGGCTGGAGGTCGTGACCAGGTTTGGTGCGATGTGCCCACCGCATACCACATATGTAAGGATCCAGACAGACGTATACCACAGCCTGAGGGCTAGGTTTATACTCTCATTTACAATGTTTTTAGAGACACGTAGCCTCATGTAAAGTTTTACACACAACACGTTTGTTTGAAAACAAGTTTATAAAAGTGGGGCGTATTCACCTTTTCAATGGGTTCGGCTTCCAACACCGTCCGTTAGTCTTTCCTTTGCTATCTCGTACCTATAGTACAAGTATAACATTCATTAGTCGGATACACGATCCGGCTTAAGACCTTTAGTCTTATCATCTCGATGAACTTTTAGTTCATTATTTATTTTACTTTAAAACCTTTAGTTAAAAAGTATTCTTTATAAACCTTTAGTTTATATTTAAAAACCCGACGTTTCTTTTTCTTTAAGAAACGTATTTTCTTTATTATTTAAGTATACTCATTACACTTAAATAATATCTTTTATAACAAAGAATAATCATATATATATATATTCGCATATATATTTTCATCTTTCTTTTCTTTATTTTCTTTGTTATACATTTTCTCTCTTTTATAATCGTCGAGTATAATTCCGACTTTAGGGCATTAAGCCGTTATAATATTTTATTATTATTTTGGTCGGGCATTATGCCTACCTTTCTTGGCTTATTAATAACGTTCACACTCGGCAGCACTTCGACGCTACTCGCTTCTTAACGTTCACTTGATCAACACTCCTTTCCACACTTTACACGTTTCTCGAGACACCTTTGGCACACACTTCGAGGAGATCACCGGGTCGTCGGACAACACTTCCTTCTTGTTAGGAATGTCGGGGAGTGGCACGGAAATCGAGGTAACGGGCATGGAAAACGAGGTTTCGGAGCACGGTTTTCGAGACGGATTGTTGGCACGAACTTCGAGGTAGAGTGAGAAAGCTAGAGAGAATATGTGTGTGAAATTTTGGTGTGAGAGGGCTGAGCTCGTGGCTGCCATATTTATAGTGTTTTTCGGATCCCATCGCGGTACGCGATGGGTTCCCTGACTCCCCCTATCGCGTATCGCAATATAGGGTTGATGAGTCAGTGTGTAGGCCTGCCACGTGTCGACACGTGGCAGGCGTTGTGACGCGTGGCCCCACGTGGTGGCACGTGGCACACGTTGTGCCACCGCTTGCTACGTGGCACACGTGTCACAACGTGTCAGGCCATGTCATCGCGTACCGCGATGACGTTGGCTCAACAGCGGTCGCGTACCGCTATTGACTTCATCTAGAAGGTTTGACCAAGCCCCATCGCGATACGCGATGGGCTTGTCTTTTGTCCTGTCGCGTACCGCGAGAGGACAAGAAATCAGATTTTCCATTTTTGACCCTTGAGTTTGTAATTTGATATTTTTGGTCCCTCGTCTTTGGAAACTGGACATTTTTGGCCCGAATTTTACGTGATGTTACATTTCTCTTGTTGACTTTCTCGAATCATATCTATTCGTTTGCAAGATGAACAAACCACATTTGTCAAAGTTGATACCTTATCAAAAAATAAAAAAATGTCATCATGTTTGTTCGTTAGGGCAACAACAACTAGTTGAAGCTGGTGAGCAAAACAATGTATATAATACGCCGAAGAATTATCTTTCAAAAATAAAGCTTTTAAAACCATTAAACTCACCAGCCATATTGCTCGATGATTGGAGAGGAGAGGTGGAAGAAAAGGCTCGGGATGAATTTAGGAGTCTTTGTGCGAGCCGTATGCGGTGAGAGTCGCACGTACGGTAACAAGCCATATTGCTAGCACCATCATACCCTCGACCTCTAACCCTTGCCAAACTCAAATTATATTGTGAAAATAATTCATCAATAGCCGATTTTAGATAAGCCGCAGATGTTTCCATGACATGAACAAGGCCAATGAATCATTCTTTAACAACTCCATATTTGTCAACATATCTCAAAACGACAGCCATTTGTTCCTTTTTAGATATATCCCGAGACTCATCAACTAATATAGAAAACACATCATCACCTAGTTCTTCAAAAATCCTTTTTAAAACTTCATGTGCAAAACAATTACATATGTCTTTCTGAATTTTTGGTGACGTCATTTGATTATTCACCGGAGCATTTCCTAATATAACCTTACCAATGGACTCGTTTAATTCATCCAACAATTTTAAAAACTCCAAAAATGTCCTTTATAAATTGAAGTTTCAGAGTTATCATGACCACAGAAAGCTATCACACCATTCAAAAAAGCTTTAGCAAGAATAACCGAGGTGCTTAATCGGATTATATACTCTTAAAAGGCAAAACCTATATATTGTTTTGGTCGAAGCAAGTCTTCACATTTTTTAAGTGCTCTGTTGTGATAACTATTCGGCTTACCCACATGACCAACCAATCTCTCTCGTTTGTTCCAACCATAAAATCCATCGGTCACAAATGCATCTTTTTGACTATTTTCCTTGAACAAATAACAAACCAAGCAGAAAACTTTATTCACCTTTACACTATACTCTAACCAATATTTGATGCTAGCAAACCATTCAGGATTAAAACTTTTTAGCTTACCACCAATATCTCCTTTTGGATAATCATGACCTTGCGGTTGACAAGCACCTTTACTCAAATATGCACGTCTATTCTTATCTCTTTGGTTAACATGATAAGATGAAATCGTGTACCATTTAGTTTCCCGTTTCGGTTAATAAATAATAAAATGAGTTATTATGAGTTGGGCTAGTGTTGGGTTAATAAGGAAATAAGAAAGACCATGGGCTTAAACCCATGACCCATAAGATATAAACCACAATTATTCCCTAATCCATTCATTCCACCCATTCTATACACCACCCAAAACACATACTTAAGATCTCTCTCTTTTTCTTTCTTTCTCTAACCGAAACCAAGAAGAAGAACCGATCCCGACCCGAGGTAATGATAGTATGATATTATATGTATCCAAACCCGCTAGATCTAGTCGCGAAACGACGAGCCGACACCCTTAACCGTTAAATTCACGAGATCTGGATGGAATCGGGTATAAACCGGTCAAAATATGAGCTTAGGGGTCACCCTATCTAGGATATGGATCGAACGGGACGAAAACGGTGTAAAATACGTTTTTTCCGGCCACCGCCCGATTTTCTTGCACGGCGCCGGCGCCAGAAAGACGGCGCCGTAAAGGCGACGCGGATTTTAAGGATGTTAGAAAATGTTTATGACATTCTCTGACCTAACCCTAGGCGCATGTAACGAATTCGTTACAGAAGACTAACGAATGAGCCCTCATTCGTTACGAATGAGCCCTCATTCGTTAGGCTCATTTGCTATGCCAATTTGTTAAGGAAGAATAACGAATTAGCTACATTCGTTAAGTCATTAGTTAAGAAATTCGTTACGGGGAAATGACGAATGGAGCCACATTCGTTAGAAGGTCCATTAGTTATCAAATACCCTTTCGTTATAATAGTTCATTCGTTATAAAGCCCAACTCGTTATAAGGGCCGTTATAAAGGCCAATTCGTTATGAAGGTCAATTCGTTATGAAGTAACGAATGAGTCCATTCGTTATGAAAGACAGAAACAACGAATGAGCCCCCATTCGTTAAGAAACTAATAACGAATTAGACTTTGAAAGAATGACAGAAAGGTCCATGTACTTAGAATAAAATGGATTAATTACAAAGAAGCCCTCGACCCCAGCCAGGGGCTCTGCCCCTTGATCCTGCTAGGGGCTGTCGCCCCTAGAACCCCGCTGCTAGGGGCACTGCTCTCGAACCCCCATTCATAGAAGGTTATAATTAAACTAGAAGCACATTATGGATAGTGATAGTTAATTGATACGTGTAATTGTTATACAGTTAGTCGTGCATAGCTAAAGAAAGGAATAACCATTAACGGTGAACGTAACCGAGTTCAGGTGAGTTTCTAGTCCCATTTCCTTGTTATGTTTTCGGCGCTGTGTGCATGCTCAATGTGATTAGTTAATACACTTACCTTGAGTGGTAAGTGTATGCATGGATGATATATTTGATAGATATTATAATGTGAATATGGATGAAAGCTTGTTGGTACGTGAACGATCTTCGGATATTGCACGTATCGCCAAGGGAGGTAAGTGTCAGAATATGTAATTGTGTATGAATGAATGATAAAGTAGGGTATGTACGAAGTTGTATGAATGTTAGTATGAAAGTATGGTAGAGCGAAGGTAGGGAACAGATCCTAATAATATCTGCGAATGTAGGGTACATACCCTAATAATATCTGCGAATGAAGGAACAGACCCTAATAATATCTGCGAATGTAGGGAAGGGACCCTAATAATATATGCGAATGAAGGGAACATACCCTAATAAAATCTGCGAAGGTTATAGGACGAAATGTATATATGTATGCATGAAGGTAAGAACGTATGAAAGTTTGAAGAAAGGTAAAAAGATAAGTATGCATATGTATCTTCGGAGGCATTTGCATGTAAGTATGTGAATATATTGTATGTTACTTGTATTAACTAGAACTCACTCAACGTAGCTGACTTTTAGTATGCACACATGTGAATAGATTGAAACAGTTGGCTTGAGAGAAGGACGCATGGCCGGATTGAAGGGACTAGCAACCAAAGAATTTTTGTCGTATTGATTCAAATAAACTATTTATGTTTTGTTTGTAAGACAAGTATCGAATGATTGTAATGAATGTTTAAAGTTTTATTTATTCCGCGAAAGTTTTAATTCACTCTGATATTTAGAACTGTGTTTATGAGTAAATCCAACACTAAAGTATGGCACCGGGACCGGGGCCTTACAAGTTGGTACCAGAGCATAAGTTTGAGAGAATGGCATCCTACATGCTTAGACTTGAACAAAGAATGGGACTTAAATAAGAAAAGAAAGATGATGCCAGTTCAAGAAAGCCATGTGTCACTCGAGCAAGCTGAGTAAAGGTAAAGTATGTGATTAATTTCACGTGTAATGTAAGAATGTGTAAGGAAGTTATCTTAAATGCTAGAGATAAGAGTATATGATTTTATGAATTGATTGATTGTCTAACTGTTAGAAGTAGAACTAGAACAAATGGACTCACAAAGGGAAGTGTATAGGACACAGAGAGTAATGCGATCAGCTAATCACAGCTAGCCACTGTTATTTCCTGTTAGCATTACTATCCTTGTACTAAATAGTTCCTTGAGTGATGACGTTTGTGTTTCCTTATAGAACGAATGGCTGGAGCTAGGAAAGTTTCCGGACAAGGATGTCGTACTAGACGCCGTGGTAGGCCACGTGTTGTTCGAAGACCTTCTTTAGAGATAGCTACTAACACCGGAGAGGAAGGAAGTGCCGCTGGATAGAATTCAAGCAACAATGAGGGGCTTTCGTATGGTAAGGGAGTTTCCATCACACTAGAATGGTAATATGGATATGGGGTCCAAATACTAATTCTTATGAGGTCCTTCAAAAATTTATTATATCGCTTCTAAGAAATTTTTAAAAAACATTGGTGTCCCAAAGACACCGTTGGTTACTATGTGGGTCCGCCCCTACTTGTGTGTAATTCACATGCATTTAGATGTGTGATTTTCTTTTTTATCATAAAAAATGAGTGATTTTTTTATCCTTTTTAATTTCTCTTTATATCTAGAAGGCAAATTGGAAATAAATAATTTCATATTTTTTGTATTGGCAAATAGTAATCCCATCTTTAAAAATCATTGTCAACGGTCCAACGTTTCGACTATTTTTCTCTCAATGGACCTCCGTTAAAAAACACTTAATGTTGTTAATTTTTTTTTCCGAATTTCAAACCGGTGTTTTAAGGCTTTTTATTGGAAGAAAGATACGAACTGATGTAAAACTTATTTCGAAACGGTGTTTCAAACGATGAAACAGTGTTTCAATTTGGGTGTTTGAATTTCCAAATAACAAAAACAAAGCCATTTGAATCACCGTTTCGAGATTAGTTTTACAATAGTCAATTTGTATTGTTCTTCCAATCAAAATCCCTAAAACATCGGTTTGAAATTCAGAAAAGCATTTAACGACGTTAAGTGTTTTTTTTAACGAATGTGCATTGAGAGAAAAATATTCGAAAAGTTGGACCGTTGACAGAGATTTTTAAAGATGAGATTATTATCTACTAATTCACAAAAGGTGAGATTATTTTTGTTTCCAAATTCCCTCTCTAGAATGGCATTCAAAATTTTATTTATAAAATAATCTCTTATAAATATTAATATACGAATATAAAAAATCAAAAACTTATATACATTATATACTAGCTTTAGAACTCGTGTGATGCACGTGATGCTTAAAAGAGACACAATTAAGAAACAAAAATTAAATGATTAAATTTAAAAAACAAACCTATATATCTATCAAATTAAATAGTTTATAAGTTCAAATCATATGTTCTAATGAAATATTCATATGAATACGTGGTTTTATTCTCACACAATTTTTTCATAATCATGAAAAAGATGCACCTAGTGATTTTATAAGTTGTGAATATATTTTTTAGGGTAAAGTTAATATACAAAGGACAACAAAAATGAGAAGGGTGAGAAAGAATCCAGTCCATTGATCTTATATTTGAATTTCTGAGATTAAATTTAATAAATAAAAATTGATGGAAAGGGCATGAAGTTAATAACCCACCTTTGTTGACTTTCTCTCCCCACATGCAAGACACATGTCAATTCGCATATCATTTTAAAATGTCCATAATTTTTTCATACGACATTATTTTTTTAAAAAAATTCACCATAATAATAAGCGTTTTTTTTATCTTTAATATGAGTATCATATTGTTATATAAAAATAAAAAAAATAATGGATTTTTTTAATTGTATTTTTTTGTTGTTCATTGTGTCTTTTAGTTAAGTTTTCATATGAATTATATTATAGATTTTGATCATTATATTTTTTAATTGATACTCATATTAAAGACAAATTAAAACAAAGATTACGTCATTGTGTTGTTTTTTTAGTCACTAACTTTTAGTCATTGTGTAATATGTTCATTGTCTTTTATTCGGATTGACATATGACAAATTCATTTAATTTGAGAAAAATTGTATTGCGTTCATTATGTATTACGTTCAAGTCATTGTGTAATATGTTGTTTCCATTGTGTTTTACGTTTCAAGCCATTGTGTTATATATATTTACCATTGTGTCTTACACTTAGGTCATTGTATTCACCATTGTGTCTTACGTTTTAGGTCATTGTGTTATACGTATTCACCATTGTATTTTACGTTTCAAGTTATTGTGTAGCATGTATTAAACATTGTGTTTTATGTATTAGTTAATTTGTTGTTATTTTATCATTATTTTTACATATTATTACACAACGGTGTTATTAGTATTTAAAAAAACATAATGATGAGTTGAAAGACACAATGACGAAAAAAGACACAATGATAAGCGAAAATACACAATGGTGTGCGAAAAAAACACAATGATGAAAAAAAGACACAATGATAAGCGAAAAGACACAATGGTGTGCGAAAAGACACATTGGCGAGAAAAGACACAATAATAATCGAAAAGACACAATGGTGTGCGAAAAGACACAATGATAAACGAAAACACACAATGGTGGGCGAAAAGACACAATGGTGTGCGAAAAGACACAATGACGTAATTTTTTTTTGTAATTTTTATAAAACAAAAATCATACTTATATTAAAGATAAAAAAACGCTTGTTATTATGATGATTTTTTTTAAAAAAAATATCATACGAAAAAGTTATAGACGTTCTAAAATAATGGGAGTATTGACATGTGTCTTGCATGTGGAGAGAGAAAATGTGTACAATTACCTCTATACCATTTTCTTTTGGTTCCCATTTGACACATGTCAATTATTTATGGCTTCTCACACTTCTCATTTTTGTTACCCATTGTAGAATAACTTGATCATATTTTTTTTATTGGAATAACGAATTATAACAAAAGATAATAAGATGTTTCATTTTGAATAAATTAAAAAATATCATATATAAAAAAACATGAATAAAATGCGCTTTTTTATTATAGTTTCGAAAAAAATGATGAAAACTCGATGAATCCATGGAGGCTGAATGAGTATGTGAGAATAATTTTTTTATTCATTTATATTTTTTATTTTCTTTATCATCTTAGACATATAAATATCATTAATCGAATTTTACAACATTCTTCTTCTGCATTCAAAAGTGTATATAAATTGATTTAATAAAAATGATAGATATGATTTCATTATAGATATAAATATTTTAACTATATTAACATATACATGTATATTTTTAGTCCCCAATAATTTAGGTAATTAATTATTTAATTATATGATGAATTGATATGTTTTCATTACACTGACATAGATATGTTTTTATTAAAAATATATAATAGTTTGAGTGAGAATTTTAGACCAGAAATGAATCTTCAGGTGACATGTGTCTATAATTATTTTATTTTATTAGGATGTCTATAATTATTTTATTTTATTAGGATATGTAAATTTCTTTAAAAACTTTATAAGCATAGTATATATCAATATCTAAATATCATAAATATCTCTTCAAAAAGATACATACATTATATATTTTGTTGATGAATCACTCCCACGTTAACTCTTATAAATTATTTAATTATTACTTCAATTACTTAAATATGATAAATTATTAATACTATTTCAATATTTAAACATTGTATTATTTTATTTCTTACCATTAAGAAAATATGATTATTTATAATTTTAATAATTATAAATGAACCAATTCATTATTTCCTAAACTAATTAATTTTTTTATTTATATAAATATTATTTATTTAATATTTAATTACGCAGTTCATTTTGCTAAATTTAATATTATATACACCCAATAATTTTTACATCAAGTTAATTTTTTTTAACTCTCAATGATTTGAACGTGATATAGCTCTAATATGCTCTTTTATTTACCACGATCAACTAATTATTTACAGAAAATTATTCAACCTCACTAGATAAATCATTTAACAACTTAATTATACGCAAAAGTTATTATTTATATATTTTCCCCGCTATTATTATTTAAATAAAGGTTTTTCAATTTTGTATGCAATCATTTTAACTAAATATCCTATTTATCCGATAATTTTCACATATTTTATATATTAGATACAATATACAATATTTTAGAAACCTTTAATTTCCACGTGTTTATTCATTACGTATGTATAAATTTATATAATATGTTTTTTATTTTATAATATTTCCATACATTAGGTAATCAAATTGTGTTTAAGTTACCGAGAAAACCGTACCAAAAAAAGATAAACATGGCTTTACATCTTCAAATATACAATCTCCAAGTGTATTGTGTTATGCTCATGCATGATTTTTGTAACTATAACTAGCTGAAAAACCTACGCGAGCCTTTTTTTACAACCGAGCTAAAACCGAACCAACTAGCTTGCTCTTTTTTTCAATAGGCCAAAAATATATTTGACACAATTACGAAGTTAATCCATGATGTTTCCCTAAGTAACATTGGTAGGTACTAACTTTTGTAACATGGCACATGGGTACCAAGGTTTAAAATTTGCAAGTATGAGCGCTAAGGTTTTAATTTTGTAACATTGGTAAGTAATAACTTTAATTTCCGTTAAAAGTTAACGGAATTTGCGTCAACTCGTTATTGCAACGCTCGGGACTACCAATGCCCATATCTCAACGCTCGGATTTTCCCAGCGCTCGATTATTATCGACCGCATAAACATCGTTTTAATTTTTTTTGTATGTTAGTTTTTATTAAGGTACCTTAACAAACATAGCCAATACTCACCAAATATGCGTCAACTCGCTGTTGTAACACAATGCCCGGTTTTACCGACTGAATAAATGTTGTTTAAACATGATAAATAATATTATACGAGCGCCACTATTTTTTAATTATGTTTATTCGATGAATTTTATTTTTTAGGTTTAGTTCCTGTACCGTAACGAACGTATTCAATACAAGTAGAATTCGCTTTGACTCACAACTTCAACGCCTATGTTTTACCTACTGAATTCGTCGCTTAATGCACTAGTAAATTACTAGTTGTCATACTAATTAGAACGTGAAGTTTTAAATATTCCTAAACACAAGTATTCAAAATAATTTTGTGAGAACGTGTAATGACAATAATGCCCAAAGCTTTTTGTACTTTCTGTGAACACTTAACGGAAGTTAAAGTTAGTATCTAGCATTGTTACAAACTTAAAACTTTAGTATATATATCTATGACTTTTTAACCTTGGGGTTCAATCTTGTTACTTTAGGTAAACATTAGGGACCAACATCGTATTATCTTTTAAATGACCATATATAAAATAATATTTATTCAGCCTGGAAAACCAGACATTGTAATGCAGCAACGTGTTGACACGTATTCGGTTGGTATTGGCTATGTTAGTAATGTACCTTAATTTTACCAAAAATATAAAAAAGATTAAAATACAAAAATATTAAAATATTTAAAATAATGTTTATTTGGTATGTAAAAATCATGTGGTGTTAAAATCCGAGCGTTGAAGCTTGGGCATTGGCTAACCCAAGCGTCACGACAGCGAGTTGATGCAAATTCAATTAACTTTTAACGAAAATTAAAGTTAATACCTAACATTGTTACAGAATTAAAACCTTAGGTATCATACATGCAACTCTTAAACCTTGATACCCAATCTTGTTACTTTAGAAAAACGTTAGGGACTAACTTCGTGATTGTGTCTATATATTTTTATATATTGAATAAAAGTTATACAAAAAATAGGCTTTATTATGCTTGTGAGTCTACTTGAGCTCGAAAAGTGAAGCTCGAGCTCAAGTTCGGGCTCACTTTATACACAAGCAGGGCCGGCTCCGAAAAGCCGAAAACTTTTTTGGGCCAAAGGCGAAATTTTTTTTTTGAGCCTTATATAAAAGGAACATTTTTTTTGGGTTTAAACAATTTAATTTGAAGTGGACTTAGTTATGAAATGAGTTGTGTAAAAAACTTGTGTATAAAAATAAACATAAAAATGTCTCATCTAAGACTAGATACCACAACCTCTTGGTTAGATATCATACCCCTTTGACACTAGACCAAGCTAGTGGTTATGAAATTATGTTGAAACATTGATTATACATAATTTTCATAAAAATACCTATAATTTAAAAAAAAAAACTTTTCGGGCCTAGCGGGGTGTCGGGCCTTTGGCCATCAACTACCCGGCCACACCCCTAGGCCGGCCCTGTACACAAGATTACTTTTAAGTATGAGTTTGTGTATGATCGACTCAATTTTAAAATTTTAATAAGCCAATCTTGAATAGCTAATTGAGCTTCCCACAATTTATGTCGGTATCCTATTCAAATTAACTTTAGGACGAAACTCTACGTGTAAGTCAAAAATTAGATATCAATCTCTATCAAACTTGCAATATACACAATAATGTTTGATATTTAATTGCAACAAAAATATTAGGGGTAAAGGAGAGCCCTTCTTTTTGACACTTAGAACCATACTAATGCTAAGATATAATTTAATAAATAATTACAGATAAGTACGAAATTACGAAGAAAATTGACAACCTTTTATGTCAATCAGTGACGGCTACAGCCATCACAAAACTGTCTAGTATCATTTGTGACACGTTATGGTCATAACCGGGAGGCCCCTTGATCATGACTTTGTGGTTGCACACTTGTGGCAATTATAGATTCATAGAGTATACATATAGATATAATGTATGAACAAATTTGTAACGTTTGAAGTAGTTGTAGCACTCTAGAAGCTCCATAAAAAGCGACTAGTCATTTCGTGGATGCTAGTCCTATAGAAGTCGCTAGCTTACGTGTATTCTAGAATCGATAGCTTTCATGCCTTAAAAAATATTCCATAAAAATCCCTATTTTTTATTAACTTACTGCCACACTTATACTGTATAAGGCAAACAATTTACCACTAGAGCATTTCAATCATTATTAGTTAATGAGCTATTTGCCCATATATATTGCTAAGCAACCAAGTATTATTATCAATCAAGAATCATTAATCAACAAATATTTAATATGCTCATGTTGTTTGTTTCTATAATCATTTCATGATATCAAAGCCCTCCCGACTTGATAACTATTCTAACTCGAATCCTTAAAAAACAAATGACTATGCCAACCATTGGCAGACCTATGTTGAAGACATAGGGTCGCCCTCACCCTATAAAAGAATTTTTATTTAGTATATGTACAAGTGAATTTTGACAACCCCACCCAAAAAAAATATAAAAATTTAACACTAATTTTATGAAATTTTGGCCTAAAATTAAGTTAAAAGTTATTATTATTATTATTATTATTAATTTATAAATTTAAACATCAAATATAAATAATTAAGCCTGTTTAAACGCATATATAAACATCTAATATAAATAATTAAGCAGATAAGTACTAAAAATAATATTTAGACCGTCTTAATGTATTACTTTTTGGTTGTTAGACCTAGAGCTTTGAATAGTGTTTTAAGAGCTTTAGGCTCATTTTTTTAACCGTACATCAATCTTTTAAATGAGCTACTTATTAAATTTATTATATCGGGATACACCCGTCCTTTAATTAGGGAAAAAACTCTCACGTGATGCCAACACCCTTAAACACTCGCTTGAAGAAATGACAATGCGGTGAGATAAAGCCCGTTCAGTTTAAGGATCAAACTAGTGAAAGTCACCTACTCACCTAGTCTCCCATCATCACCACGGTGACTAAAACTAAATGTTGGAGGTAGGCATCAAACCTGACAGTTGCTCGATCTCCCTAACCTAAACCCAATATCCATTATCGCCAGCCGCACTCGACCTCTAGTCGTTTCCCGTTGGCGTCCACTACAGACTTTGTCGTAAGGAGTAGATATTTGTGCGGGCCAGGTTGGGTTACGGCTCATTGATGTGTGGGGTGAAATAATGAACTTTTAATGTTTAATACTTGGTGTTTTGATTATTTATATATGTCGAACACGAGTACTTTGAGTGGTTTTATGATTGCAGGTGCTCGGAGCTTAAATGGACCAATTTGCAGTATTAAAGATACCAATTGGAGGTTGTTACATGCATGCATTGAAGTATGTGGGAGTCTCAAAGTGATTCGCGCGCATTTTAAGGAAAACAGGCATATCCAGGGTCGAGACCCATAATATATGAATTTTGGGTTTCTCGATGAAACGAATATGAAAATGGAAGAAAAACTGCCATAAGGCAGAGACCTTAGGTTGTAGCCTACGGAGCCACCGTAAGCTACGGTTCCCAAGCCGCAACTTACGTCTTGGGCTGACGGGAAAATTGTTTTTTTATTAGTTTTCTTCCATTTTTAAGCCGAGTTAAACTGTAGAATAAATATATATTTCATATTCTATCGCCTTGGGGTGATCTTGGAGCCGTCACACACCATCCTAATACCTACCAATCACCACAATCCTCCATGTTCTCATCATTCCAACCAAGAATCAAGATCTTCAAGATGCATATGTTAGGCTAAAGCTTTTGTGATCATCTCCGAGGCGTAGGGTTAAGTTGTATTTTGGATTTTCAGTATTTTAAACCTTAGCTTTGGATTTGGATTTGGTTAATCATTCAGTTAGTTGAATCTTTACATTTGTTTGTGTGCTTATACAGTTTTTCGTAATTGAATGATTAAGATTTTATCAGTTAACAAGTTTCTAAAAGTTTGGGGGCGTATTCACCTTATCTCTTTAGGATCGGCTTCACTCACCGTCCAAGGGTCTTTCCCTTCTTTATCTCGCACCTATAGTACGAGTATAAATATTTGTTAGTCGGATACACGATCCGGCTTAAGACCTTTAGTCTTATCTCAATCCTCGATGAACCATTAGTTCATTTTCTTTTACTTGAAAACCTTTAGTTTAAAAGAAAATTATAAACCTTTACTTTATAATAAAAACCCGACGTTTCTTCTTATCTAAGAAACATAATCATTTTCTTTTATTATTTAAGAATACTCTTTATTCATTAAATAATATTTTCATAACAAATAATATATACGTATATACTTACACACATATATATGAATTCACAATATTCAATAATCATACTTTCATTCGTTTCTTTGTTATGTTTTCTTTTCTTTTCTTTTACCGAGGTATCGAGCATAACCTCGACTTAGGGCTTAAGCCTTTAATATAATATTGAATTATATTGAATTCATTATTACGCCTAACCTTAGTGGCGTATCGAAACCCTAGGGACTTGAGCAGCACTCCAACGCCGCATCTTCTCTCGACACGCAAATCGAGGAACACCAAATCTTCAACACTCGATGGCATGCTTTTCAAGACACATCGCCATTTCAACAAATACCGTCTTGGTATGTGGGTGGAAGGTGGCACGAACTTCTAGGAAACGTTGTATTCAAACAAAGGATCGGGGCACGCTTATCGAGGAAACGAGACACGAATTTCGAGGTATTCTAGAGAGAGAGTAGAGAGAGGTGAGAGCTGATTTGGGATGTGAAAATGAGCAGCCCTTGGCCGCTATTTATAGACAAAATTTTGGTCTCCATCGCGGTACGCGATGGGTCCCTGGGCAGACCTATCGCGTACCGCGATATAGGTCTGCTGACGCAGAGTGTAGGTCTGCCACGTGTCGACATGTGGCAGGCGCCGCTCCACGTGGCGACACGTGGCGGCAGCGTTGCCACGTGGTGACACGTGGCAGCACATGGTGCCACCGTGTGCCACGTGGCACACGTGTCACGTTGTGTCAGGGGCTCCATCGTGGTACGCGATGGACCTCTCCTTTTGTCCATCGCGTAGCGCGATAGGACAAGACACCAGATTTTTCATTTCTAACCCTCAAGTTTGGAATTTTGGCAATTTTAATCCCTAGACTTTGGAAAGTTGATACTTTGAACTCGAAATTTTCACGTTGTTACATCCTCCTCACCTTGAAACAAATCTCGTCCTTGAGATTGCTTTACAAGAATAGTTGGGGGTATTTCTTTTTCATTTCCGATTCGAGTTCCCAAGTATATTCGGGCCCTCTACGCGAGTCTCATTTAACTTTCACAATTTTCAAAGTTCGTCTATTTAATTTCTTTGTTTTCGAATCTTCAATTTTAATTGGACGTTCTATAATTTTAAATTCTCTTCTATTTCTACGTTTTTTAATGGTATAGGCAAAGATTCATCGGTCAAGCATTTACGCAGATTTGAAACCTGGAACACATCATGTATTCCTTGCATTTCCTCGGGAAGTCGCAATTGGTATGCAACAGTGCCGATTCGTTCGAGTACCTTAAAAGGTCCAACGAATCGAGGACTTAACTTTCCTTTTCTTACCGAAGCGAACAACGCCTTTCCAAGGCGAGACTTTCAATAATACTTTGTCACCGACTTTAAATTCTAACGGCTTACGGCGGACATCAGCGTAACTCTTTTGACGATCACGTGCCATTTTAAGTCGTTCTCGGATTTTAAGTATTTTATCGGTGGTTTCTTGGACAATCTCAGGTCCAGATAATTGATTATCTCCGGTTTCAGACCAACACACGGGCGTTCTACACTTTCGACCATATAACGCCTCAAATGGTGCGGCTTGAATACTTGTGTGATAGCTATTATTGTACGAGAATTCCATTAGGGGTAAGTGGTCATCCCAACTTCCTCCTAGATCGATCACACAAGCCCGAAGCATATCTTCTAATGTTTGAATCGTCCTTTCGCTTTGCCCATCGGTTTGTGGATGATAAGGCGGTGCTAAGGTTCAATTTTGTACCAAGAGCTTGTTGGAAGCTTTTCAAGAAATGAGACGTAAAACGACTGTCTCGATCAGATATTATAGAAGGCGTTACTCCATGCAAAGCGACAATGGTGTTTACATAGATACGCGCTAATCTATCCATTGAGTATGACTCATTGATGGGTATGAAGTGTGCGGACTTCGTTAAACGATCCACAATTACCCATATTACATTATGTTGTCGGGTCATCTTCGGGAGTTTGGTAATGAAATCCATAGTGATTAACTCCCACTTCCATACGGGAAGTTCGGGTTGCTGAAGCAATCCCGAAGGCTTTTGATGTTCAGCCTTGACTTTTAGACAAGTTAAACATTTCGCAACATGCGAAGCGACATCCCTTTTCATCCCATTCCACCAATAGTTTGCCTTTATATTGTGGTACATCTTATCACTTCTGGGATGCATCATATATTTTGACTTATGAGCTCCGTTCAAGATTTTCTCACGCAATTCTCCAACGATTGGTACCCAAATCCTATTACCGAGTCTAAGGATACCATCGTCACCCTTGACTAACAAGTCAATGGTGCCATTACGCTTTTCATCGGAGATTTGATTTTCATTGATCGCTTGAGTTTGAGCGGATTTGATTTGTTCAAAAAGATCAATTTGAAGCTCTAGACGTAATGCTCGAACTCTTTTGGGTTTTTCATGCTCTTTACGACTTAAGGCATCAGCCACGACGTTGGCTTTACCTTCATGATAAACAATCTCGCAATCATAGTCGTTAAGCGTTTCCATCCATCGCCTTTGGCGCATGTTGAGCTCTTTTTGGTCCAAAATGTGTTTCAAGCTCTTATGATCAGTGTACACGGTAAACCTTACTCCATATAGATAGTGCCTCCATATCTTAAGTGCAAAGATAATGGCGCCTAACTCTAGATCGTGAGTCGTGTAATTCTTTTCGTGTATTTAGAGTTGACTAGAGTTGACTAGAAACTTCGGATCTCGGTTGGCGACTTTGGGACTTCCCACTTAGAGATAGCTTTAATCTTAGCGGGGTCCACTTGAATACCGTTGACATTAATGATATGACCAATAAATTGCACTTCGTGCAACCAGAACTCGCATTTCGAGAACTTGGCGTACAACTTCTCGGTCCTAAGGATTTCAAGCAATGTTTCAGAGGTGGACTTCATGATCATCCTTTGACTTAGAATAAATAAGTATGTCGTCGATGAAGACGATAACAAATTTATCCAAGTAAGGCTTATAGATTCGGTTCATCATGTCCATGAACGCGGCCGGAGCATTAGTAAGTCCAAACGGCATAACCGTGAACTCATAATGTCCATACCTTGTTCGAAAAGCAGTCTTTGGAATATCTTCTGATTGAACTTTAAGTTGGTGATAGCCGGAACGAAGATCGATTTTTGAAAAGAAGCTAGCACCTTGAAGTTGGTCAAAATGATCATCGATACGAGGGAGTGGATATCGGTTTTTGATTGTGACTTTTTTCAACGCACGATAATCGATACACATTCGCATAGATCCGTCCTTCTTCTTGACGAATAAAATTGGCGCTCCCCAAGGCGACGAACTTGGTCGAATGTAATCCTTTTCAAGTAACTCGTCAAGTTGTTTCTTTAAATCTTTCATTTCGGTCGGCGCTAAGAGATACGGAGCTTTGGCGATCGGAGCAGTACCGGGAACAAGATCGATCCTAAACTCTACTTCACGATCAGGAGGGATTCCGGGAAGTTCATCAGGAAAAACGTTAGGAAAATTGGAAACGATAGGGACGTCTTTGATTTCTTTCGGCTTTGACTCTTCAGTGACGTAGGCCATGGATGCGAGGCATACTTGATTCAAACATTTGTTAGCCCTAATCATAGAAATTATGCTCACTTGGCCAGTGTCTTTGTCCCCTTCAATTCGAATCGTTCGTTTATCCGGGGCCTGAAGTTCAACAATTTTGCTATTGCAAATGATACGAGCATGGTTATCGGATAACCAATCCATACCAAGTACAATGTCAAAACCGGCTATACTCATGGGTAACAATAAATAGGCAAAATATAACCAGCTAACAGGATTTTTCCGTTTTCAAGGGCTTCGGAGATCATAACGATTTCGCCACTAGCATTCTCGACGCTTAGAGTTTTATTTAGTTTTATTAATGGTTCGTTTAATAGACTACATAAACTATAATCTATAAAACTTAAATTTGCACCTGAATCGAATAAAACTCTAGCATAGGTGTCATTGACTAGAAACGTAACGGTGATGGTTTCCGGCACAGCAGCGGCTTTCTTTGTGTCGAGCACGAAGACTCGAGCGTTTCCTTTCTTGTTTTGGCATTTCCACCCGCACCACCACCAGCAGGTTTGTTCTTTGGGCACTCGAAACTCAAGTGGCCCATCTCCTTGCAGTTGAAGCAAGTCATCCTCTTCTTCCAACAGTTAGCAGCATCATGTCCCGTACGATTACAGGATTCACAGACTTTAGGAGACGGGGTGAAATTGCATCGACCCTTATGGTATCTCCTACAAGTCTTGCATGGCGTAGAATTGTTTCGGTTTACGCCCTTGCCTTTGAAGTTGGAACCTCCTCCAGTTCTTCCTTGAGTAGTCGTCGGTACAACCTTCTTGTCCTCTTCTTTGTTGCAGACTAACCGCCCATCAAATAACCGGCTAACTCCATCTCAAAGTTAGCGGTTTGAGGTAGATGAGACCTCACCATGTCGCGGATTTCCCGCGGTAATCCCCATATGTATCTTGTAACTTTGCTGGACTCAGGGTTAACCAGCTGGGGAACAAGGCGACAGTACTCGAGGAATTTGGTATTGTATTCTCCGAGGTTTGTCCCTACGACCTTATGATTAAGGAATTTTGTTTGAATTTGGTCGGTTTCATGCATAGGACAAAAATTTCCCATCACCATGGCCTTAAACTCTTCCCACGTCAGGCCGTACATCACATCTCTTCCTTTACTCATCAACAGCGCATTACGTCACTCATGCACTTCTCCTTTAAACATCAGGGCAGAGTACTGGATTTTCTCCTCCTCAGAACACTTACTTGTTATAACAATAGTCTCCATCTCCTCTAGCCATCTCATGGTTGTGATAGCTCTTTTATCACCATGGAACTCTTTTGGTCCATAGTATTTGAAGTCCTTAAAATTACACCCACTAACTTTGAGTTTCTTAAATTCTCGTCTAACTCCATCACCAGCGTTAGACTCATGAAAACTTTCCTCTTCATGAGAGGGTTTCGGACGGAATTCACGGATTTCGAATGATGAACGGAAGTGTTAATAGTTCGGGAATGTCTAGATTGAGATCTAAACTCGGATTCTTCCCTAACAGCTTTCCTAATCATCTTTTGGATTTTGTTCATATATTTTTCGGGAATTTCTTCCTCTCGCTCGTTCTCGGGGCCTTTCCCCTTATCTTTCATTTCTTTTTCTTTTCGAGCATTTTCATTATTGTTACTTTGTTCAGACATTTTTTTCTCAATATGTCTTTTAACTGAAATTTTGAAAAATTCTTATATTAAACATACATTTTATTTCATATATACATATCACAAAAGGATATGTATATTTTATATTACACATACATATATATATCGTTCCAATGATACATATATAGTTCGTCCTATCATTACATAAGAACATTTCATGCGTTCCTTTATTTATACACATTACATACAAGACTATTTTTACACATATAACTTCTCATCGTTCACCACCATCTTCAGTTCTTCAAGAACTTCTTCACAACCTTCGTTAGTTTGTTGCACTTACGAAGGAGTGTTTCTCCAATTTTCTTCTTTTTCTTTTCTTCTTCGTCTACCTTATTCCTCCAATCGTCGGTTTCACGTAAAGCACGATCCAATTGCTCTTCATACAATTGCGGGATTATGTTGGGGTATCCATATTGTGGAGGTGGGTCGCGGTAACCCAGTGTCACCATCTCGTAGTGATTCCTCGGTTCTGGGTACGAAACATAATCCATGTCGGATGAAAGGTAGAGGTAAGTCTTGGCAGCTTGGTTCTGTTCTCGAATCTCATCGGCTTGCTCTTGGATCGATGGAATTTCTCCTTGGAATGGTGGGAAGCTTGACGAAGTTCGAATCCTTAGTTTCTCAAGGTATTGGATATATGGATCCACAGAACCATAGCTTGCGTTTTGGGAAGTGAGTGATCCTTCCATTGGGCTTGACATATCATTAAGGTTATCAAGATGCTCTTCTTCCGGTTCTTCCACAATCTCTTCCTCAGGTTCCTCCTCTTCTTCGGGATCTTCCTCTTCTTCTGGTTCCTCTTCTTCTTCCGGTTCCTCTTCTTCTGGTTCATCTTCCTCCATAGGTTGTGTGGTCTCAATATTGATTGGGGACATCTGAAAGATTTCAGAGGGCATCAATACCCTCATTCTTGGTTTGCGGGATGTCCCTTCACCGTTGTTGGGTTGTGAGTTGACTTCGTTAAAAGTAGAGTTTCCGGTATACCATCGGCATGGATTGGAGTGGCATTTCATCCAGTCGGAAGATGGGGATCTTGGTTCCTCCTTGATAGGTATGTTGGAGAGGAATGCATATGACGGATGAGGATTCGGTAGGTATCCAGTTGGGTAGCCTTGTGGTATTTCCGAGGGTTGATAAGTTGGGATCTCCGATGGGTGGTACGTCAGTACTTCAGAGGGTTGGTACATTGGTATTGTTGGTGGATGGTAACTTGAGTGTCTTGGTGGCTCAATCCTTGATTTTGATGGACTATCTAGAACGTTTATCGGATAGTGTCTACTCCCGGGGTAGTATACGGGTTTGGACAAGTCTCGTTCCACATCTTGGTCAAAATATGCATTATAATAACCATTGCTCATGTTGTCTTCGGGGTAAGGTTCGGCGATTCCGGCCTCCTTTGCCTTGCGCACATAATTCTCCATATGAGCTTTGAATGACATATAATATTATGGGTAGTTTAGAATGTAGAGTGGGAAAGAAAGGTTACCAGCCTATCTTATCCCTAAAACACATAAACAATTATTTCCTATACTTGGATCGAAGCTTGTGTATTGTTTTATGATATCCAATTCGCTAAGATCGATGGCTCTGATACCAACTTGTCACACTCCAATCTAAGGCCTAGGAGTGCGACTCAACAGTTGGTATCGTAATTGTAAATAAATCAGAGTTGCGTAGTTTGCGGAAGACTTAATAAACTTTAAGGATCAAAAGTGTAATATTTATATATACATTCAAAAGAAGGGATTATAAAACACCCGTTTAAGTTACAAAATATTTATGTGTTAAAATTACAAGCCACCATGTTTATATATTAAGTTACAAAAGAAATCCGAGCCATCGGATATATCAATAGCACTTCGACACTCCAAGTGCTAAACTTGTTCACCTGCAAAATGTAAGAAAATACATCAGCAACGAATGCTGGTGAACACGGTGACGCAAAATAACTTCTTTTACTTTATTACCCCTCGAGACTACGCCTGCCTCGGCCCAACGTGGCTTAGGAATAACAAAGTCAAACAATACATTATAAATCGAGCCTCTACTCTAGGTCACCTCAGCAAACACCGCATCGTTTGACTTAGTTAAGTACACGTAAATATACACAACGGTCATACTCCCTGCAGGAGAGCATCCTACGACCAAGGGTGGTGCGATCATTCCCATATATCGCATAGTACCACCTATGTAAGAATCCAGACATATGTATACCACAGCCCGAGGGCTAGGTTTATACCCTTATTTATAACGGTTTTAGAAACACATAGTTCCTTGTAAACAATTTCATATAACACGTTTGACTTATTTGAAAACAAGTTTCTAAAAGTTTGGGGGCGTATTCACCTTATCTCTTTAGGATCGGCTTCACTCACCGTCCAAGGGTCTTTCCCTTCTTTATCTCGCACCTATAGTACGAGTATAAATATTTGTTAGTCGGATACACGATCCGGCTTAAAACCTTTAGTCTTATCTCAATCCTCGATGAACCTTTAGTTCATTTTCTTTTACTTGAAAACCTTTAGTTTAAAAGTAAATTATAAACCTTTAGTTTATAATAAAAACCCGACGTTTCTTCTTCTCTAAGAAACGTAATCATTTTATTTTATTGTTTAAGAATACTCTTTATTCATTAAATAATATTTTCATAACAAAGAATATATACATATATACTCCCACACATATATATGAATTCACAATATTCAATAATCATACTTTCATTCGTTTCTTTGTTATGTTTTCTTTTCTTTTCTTTTATCGAGGTATCGAGCATAACCTCGACTTAGGGCTTAAGCCTTTAATATAATATTGAATTATATTGAATTCATTATTACGCCTAACCTTAGTGGCGTATCGAAACCCTAGGGACTTGAGCAGCACTCCAACACCGCATCTTCTCTCGACACGCAAATCGAGGAACACCAAATCTTCAACACTCGATGGCACGCTTTTCAAGACTCATCGCCATTTCAACAAATACCGTCTTGGTATGCGGGTGGAGGGTGGCGCGAACTTCAAGGAAACGTTGTATTCAAACAAAGGATCGGGGCACGCTTATCGAGGAAATGAGACACGAATTTCGAGGTATTCTAGAGAGAGAGTAGAGAGAGGTGAGAGCTTATTTGGGATGTGAAAATGAGCAGCCCTTGGCCGCTATTTATAGACAAACTTTTGTTCCTCATCGCGGTACGCGATGGGACCCTGGGCAGACCTATCGCGTACCGCGATATAGGTCTGCTGACGCAGAGTGTAGGTCTGCCACGTGTCGACACGTGGCAGGCGCCGCTCACGTGTTACCACGTGGTGACACGTGCAGCACATGGTGCCACCGTGTACCACGTGGCACACGTGTCACGTTGTGTCAGAGGCTCCATCGCGGTACGTGATGGACCTCTCCTTTTGTCCATCGCGTAGCGCGATAGGCAGATTTTTCATTTCTAACCCTCAAGTTTGGAATTTTGGCAATTTTAGTCCCTAGACTTTGGAAAGTTGATACTTTGAACTCGAAATTTTCACGCTGTTACAATTATTCAGTTGTGTCAATCGTTCGGATTAAGTTATGATAAACAGCAGAGCCGAGTTAAACTGTAGAATAAATATATATTTCATATTCTATCGTCTTGGGGTGATCTTGGAGCCGTCACACACCATCCTAATACCTACCAATCACCTCAATCCTCCATGTTCTCATCATTCCAACCAAGAATCATGATCTTCAAGATGCATATGCTAGGCTAAAGCTTTTGTGATCATCTACGAGGCGTAGGGTTAAGTTGTATTTTGGGTTTTCGATATTTTAAACCTTAGCTTTGGATTTGGTTAATCATTCAGTTAGTTGAATCTTTACATTTGTTTGTGTGCTTATACAGTTTTTCGTAATTGAATGATTAAGATTTTATCAGTTAACTGAGTTGAGGTCATCAACATTTAGGATTAAGCTCGTATAATCATTGACCCGGTTATCATTAATCATAGCATTGATTTAATTAATAAAAACTTCAATATGATAATCAGTTAGATCATTATTCAGTTGTGTCAATCATTCGGATTAAGTTATGATAATCAGCAGAGCCAAATATTTAGTCTTTTGGTTATTTATTTGAAACAAAAAGATTTCCGAATAGGTTTAATTACTTGTCCAACTTGTTTCACAACCTGAAACCTAGAGTTTGGTTATCTCTCTAATAGTGTTTTATAATCAAGAAGTAATCGTGTTTAACAATCAATTCATTCAAACTACTTCACATAATTTGTCCGCCTAGTTTATTAATTAAAAAGTCATGCGTCAAACTTGCACTTTCCACTAATTCCCTATGGATTCGACACATTACTTACCTATGCTAGTTATAGGTATTTAAGTGATATAAATACTTGTTTTTATTAGAGCACGACATCCAACTTTTTTGTTAAGTAGTGTTATTTTCCCCCAAAAATAATAAAAATTGAGTCCGACCCATCATAATTATTATTCAAGATTCTTATACCCACCCATATTGCGTGTTCAAGATCCACCACTGTTTACAATGTCGTCGCAGCTCGCCTGTTCACCGTCGAATTCAACCTAATTGTCTTGTTCATTTCTAACGATGATTGACGTATTTTAGTAATGTTTTTGAATTTTATAGTTTGGGTTGCTAATTTTTTTATATGACCTGATCCGATACGATTGACTTGAGAAAAACCGACATTAAATATAATAAAAAACTTCAGATGCTCATGAAAAAAATTTATGGATCGTCACTGATGACAACTCCAACAACAACAATCAAGTAACAGTCAACTTACAAATCTAGCAACAATTGCAAGTATGACATCGATTAAGCATGATGGTAAGAACTTTCTGAGTTTGGAACATTAAATACTCATGATATTGAAAACCATGGGACTACTACAGCCAGTCGGTTACTAAACAAAAACTAAAAACCATGAAACTAGTAAAGTTTCTAAAAAAATGTACTTGTTGCACCTAGTCTCCCAAAAAAAAATCTTGTTCATAACACAACTTGTCATTGAATATCCTATCGAGGTTATGCCGGTTTCGTAAAATAGTGATTAATTTGAGTGTTTTGAACAAAGACCATAAATCACAACTATTTATATACGAATAAATTAAATAATACCTTCTCGCTTTTCGCTACAACTTCAATCTCTCAAGAATTGTGGTATTTACAATTCGGTAGGATTTAACAGTACATCTTTGGTTTATCCCGTCTTTCTTAACAGTATGTATTCGGTAGTATTTACAATTTTTGATAGTAAAGAGAGAAGAAAATATCCTATTTTCGACTTTAGTGATAGTTTTTTGTGTTTGTGGCTAAGTCATAGTTTGCAAACGCATTATTAGTTGAGCCAAGTGGACAAAAATCAAATCTTAGTTATTGTGTAATTCTTGTATTTTGTTTTCCTAGGGTTTGCTAGTTCATAATTAAATGTCTTTGACGAAAAAAGTCGAAAACATTTGTAATGCAAGTACATGATCGGGTCTAAGAGCATTCTCATCCTTTCTACTATCTTTAAATATAAAAGTACACTAAAAATCACTAAATTTTCTATTTTCTGTTAGTTAAATAATAATCTTTTTATAGCGTTATCATTTATTTTTCTCTCTCATTTACTCACAACCACTTTTAAAAAATATTAAAAAATTTATAGGATGTTAAATGAACTTTTCAAATATACAGAAAAATTACTACATTTTCTCTCCTCTAATCATAGCACCGGCGTTTTGTAACTCGGCCCGAACCGGTCGGTCGGACTAGTTCGACAGGGATCTGGTGCCGATACCGGTTCGGGTCATGGTATATAGCCCGTTTTCTGTTAGACCGGCCGGATTTTGTGGGTGGCGGTCGGACCGCACCCTCTGACCCAACAGGTGAACCGACACTTTTTGTTTTTTTCTTAGTTAGATCCATATAACACACAAGACCAGTGTTGTAAGAGGCGGAGATAGTCAAACTCGGGGTAATCAGACCCAAATTGGACATGGTCGGTGTAAATTAGGTTATAATTTTGTCAAAATTGGACCAAATCGGCAATGAAGAACGAGTTCTTACCTTAATTAGAGCGAAAATCGAAGCAAATCCGGACCAAACTTGTGTATGTCATAAGCATTGGGTGTGTCACTGGTTGAACAGGGGGGAAGATGCGATGTGAACACGTAGGGTTACAGGGAAAACAATATATCTTTGGCCATTGTAACACTATAACCCCTCAAACCTCAATAGTTTACATTTAGTCCATAAATTGATAAGTTTATGTATAAAAGATATATAAATTTACTATCTATTATATATATATATATATATATATATATATATATATATATATATTATGACGTCATCCGGGTCACACACCGGTCCGTCCTCCCGGGTCGGTCCGACCTTGACCCAGTTTACGTTCGGGTCGGATCTGAAAACATTGCATAGCACTCTTAACAACTCCCTAAATTACAAATACCACACTCACATAATTTGGTAGGTAGGATGTGAATGCCCTAATAATAAGGTAAAACCAAGAGAGAATAACACAAAGTGAAATAAAATAATATTATTTTCTTAAGGTCTATTGGGCTAGTGACATGACTAGCCTATTTATAGGCTAGCCTTCCGAGGATTTATATAACAACGTCAAATGGGCTGGCCCAATAGGCCCAAATACATGAAATAAATCAAAATGACAAACAAGTATAAATCTATTACATAAGCCTAGAGATGTTCAAAATGGTTTGGGACTAGGAACCGGAACCGGTTCCTAACCGGTTCCTATATTCAAAACCCCATTTTAAACCGGTTCCAGGCTTGAACCGGTTAGGGAACCGAACTGGTTCTCCCACCCTCGGACCCCTAACCTATCTAACCGGTTCTTACAGGTTCCTAACCCGGTTCCTGTACTGTAACCGGTTCCAACCGGTTACAGTGTAAAAAAAATTTTTTTTTCGTTTTTCGTTTGCGATTTGGATTCTAAACTACGATTCGTATTTGTATAACATGAAAAATAAAAAAAACAATTAACATAAAATTCATTTTATTTACTTTAAGAAGTTCAAAAAAAAAAGGTTACATGTTTTAAAATCTTCAAAAACAAACTAACAAAACATTAAACTTATAAATATAAAGTTGTGACATATTATTTCTAGAAAAGCCTTCTTGTTCGTCGTAATTATTGAGCGGCGACTTCTTCCTCGGAATTACTTGTAGAAATGCCTTTTTGTTCGTCGTGCACTCGAACATCAAGTGGTGTTTCATCTTCGAGAGTGGTTACGTGTTGAATACGATCGATTGAGTCCAAGTGATCCTTTAAGCAAATGCACATCTCCACCGATTCCGAATTTAGTCTTGTTCTTCTCACCGATATTACCCTGCCACTAAGAGAAAAAGCGGATTCCGAAGCTACCGTAGAAGCTTGGACGGTTAGTAAATCACGGGCCATGGTGGCAAGAATCGGAAACTCGGTTTCCTTTACCTTCCACCAAGCCAAAACATCAAAAGTGCCATATTCCTCTTCGGATAAACCGGTAGAGTAATCATTTGCACTATACCTTCCTAGTTCGCTTGAAGGGGTGTTACCCCTTTGTTTTTTAGCCGTTACGTTGCGAACGGTGTTCATAAGGCTAATCATGGGATCTCGTACTCTAGTAGCACTTGAACTTGATGAAGACCCCCCCGGCATAGGCATGTGTATGTTTGACCCATATTTATTTAAATAAAAGTCATACATAAATTTAAAATTCAAGTTAAAATAATTTTTTGCCTCTTTTGAAAAGTTTGGGTCAACTTCATGCATATCTAAGGCTGAAAAAATTTCGTCTATCACACATTCAACCCCCGTAACATTTAACATTGGTATTAAAGCGGCGGCGCAAGTAAAAACCGGTGGCAATTCAAGAAAGTATTTTTTTAATTTAAACTTCATTGGTAATATGATATTTGAAAACATTGGACTTTTATTTTCAAATTCTTTAAGATTGTTAACCATTAAAAATAACTCCGAAAGAACCAAGGGACTTGTCGGATAATTCGTTCCCGATAGTTTCGTAGTTGATGTTTTAAAAACTTCAAGAAAAGTCGATAAGTCATTGATAATTTCCCATTTCTCATTTGAAAAGGGGATTGCCAAATCATTCTCGGCAAGACTAGAATGAAACATTTGTAAAGTTTCTCTTTGTTCCAAAGCACTTTGAAACATTATGCAAGTGGAATTCCATCGGTGAGGTACATCCCAATTAGCTCCCAAAGCTTTTCTTCCCGTATCTTTACAAAATTTTCTATATTCCATTTGTCTTTTTTTACTTTTCTTAAAAACTTCATGTATCATTAGTCTAAAATCGTTTATAACTGTCACACCCTCAAAATCCACTAACGGAGTTTTACCGTCAGAGGGTGTGAACTGGCAGGATCGGAATCATTAGTTATAACCAAACCAAAGAAAAACGTTTAAATGAAAGTAAGTGCGGAAGCGTAAAACCTTAATTCAAAAGTTGCGTCACGCAGGACGACTTAAAACCAAATGTAACTGTTAAAATTAAGTTTGCAGAATAAAAGTGTTTTCATTAATGCATGCTCCTAAACCGCGCGCCCGCCTCGGCTACCTGAGAATAACATACTAAAAGTGTCAACACAAGGTTGGTGAGTTCACAAATAAGATAAATCGTTTAGCGTTTTGCGTAACCTCGTTACGACGTTTAAATGTTGCGTAACCCCGTTACGACGTTTGAGTGTGTTACCACGTTACAGCGTTTGAGTGTGTAACTACGTTACAGCGTTTAAGTGTGTAACCACGTTACAGCGTTTAAGTGTGTAACCACGTTACAGCGTTTGAGTGTGTAACTACGTTACATCGTTTAAGTGTGTAACCACGTTACAGCGTTTAAGTGTGTAACCACGTTACAGCGTTTAAGTGTTTTGCATTACCAGATAGTGTTATGTCAAATTATATATCGATAGGTAGCTAATCTATACAACAAGTATCGCTAAGTGGTTCGCGACCGAAGCTGACTGTTTATCAAGTGCCCGTCACCAGGTCCTCCAGACCACGGTAAGTGTTAGCCAAAATTTACACCCACTCAACCTCCAGTTGAGCTTAGCGTCGGGTGGGGTTTGTCAAACCCAGTAGTACTACCCAACAGTGACTCGCTATTCCAAATATTAACCGGTCCGATGTGTGGGACTTCAAATGTTACGTATGCCGCTTAGCCTTTACAAGTGATATATAATTTATAACAAAATCTTTCATATGCGTTTATCTCAGAAAATATGTTTATCGGAGTATGTTATCTCCCCCAAGTGAAAAACGTTTGAAAGCAGTTTAAGAGTGGGGTAAGTGAACTCACTGTTTGCGAAGAATATCCGATCTAGATCACCGAGTGATGCGCGTCGTAGAAAACTCTCTAGCGTTCTAAAATAACAAAGAGATTTTCTAAGTATCAGAATGTTTAACGAGTCTCTAGACTCGGCACATAATACCTATGCACGTAACATGTTTCGTGTTTCGTTTGTGAATCGTGTGTGACTTAAACAAGTAAAATTGTGATACGATACATGAGTGAGCAATTACTTTCGTGTCACGTATTAATAACATACTTATTAGCAATTATTCCCGTAGGGGCATTTTGGTCAACAAACAAAGACTAACTAACCATTATTCCCCATAAGGGCAATTTGGTCAATTCATGGCAATCAACTAGCAACTATTCCCCGCAAGGGTATTTTGGTCAAAATACAACAATTATATAAAAACTATCATATTTCATGCATTCCTATACAACTCAGCAGCTAGTTTCGTTATGACAGAATTTCTACTTGAAAGATTGCACTAGTTTACCGATTATAACGTCTCAATTAATTTACCAAAAATTACCACAGGAGCATACATATCTTAGGTTTCCAGAACATCTTTTATCTTATTTTTATTCCATATAGATTGTTCATAATGATCAAAACATCACAGCTAACTTATATCAGTCAGATTCATGCACATCAGAATGTTATTTGCAATTCCCGTTAAACGAAAAATCCAATAAATGCAAGACCACTTGGGTTTCGTTCCTAACTCAGTGAGTCAACCTCCAGAAGTGGAACCAACCCAATTGGTCTCGTAGTTCATGAGATATAACATTTACAACATAACCTAACAGCAGGTCTAACAGCTCAGCTTTGCATCACGTTTTTGTAAAATCATAAAAGTATACTTCCACTTATCCAAAAATTACGAATTTATACTTCATAGAAACTAGACTCAACCTAGTTTACTGAAGTACCCACAATCTCAATCAATTTTCACGTTTACACTTCGTTACAGTCAGTTAAACATCGTATATACGTTCTGTCCAGAATCTGTTCACATCAAAACTCATCATAATAACAATCTATGAACTATCATGCATCCATATAACCCTCTAGACACTATAACTACTATCCATGCATATCAATCACACCATACATACAAGATTAGGGTTTGTGTTTTAATTCAAATCAAGAACAACAATCAATCATGTATCAATATCAATCTAGTTATCAATCATCATCAATTAAATCAAGAATCACATGAATATCATAATACCAAGAAATCAGCCATAAAGGTTTACAATTAACCCAATAAAACTAACAATTAAACATAGAATAGTTGTGTATACCTTCCTAGCACCTTAATCTTCAATCAAACTTGAAAGATCTTGATTGTGTGTGTGTGTATATTAATCGATCTCAAGGAAATAAAGGGAGGGGATGGCTGCCGATTTTTGTAGGGGAATAGGTAGGAGGTTAGGGTTTAGGTTTACCATGTATTTATAAAGGAATATGTTACACTTTGGCCCCTCAACTCCTAAGTATTACTTTTTCTAGAACATTCTATCATAACTTGCACATTAAGTTAACATTAAGTATTACTTTTTCTAGAACATTCTATCATAACTTGCACATTAAATTAACATGACAATAATATTATCACATAACACATAATCCTAACACATAATTATCACATAATTAGTGTTTTAGTGTTTTTCGTTTATTCATCAATCGTTTGCGTTTCGGTGCAAATCCCGAAAGACTACTACACATGTAGTAAGTGTTAAGCGTCATTCAAACCCTAGTTTAAATGTAATGAGGTTTGCGTTTAGATTCAATAATCTAAAGTTTGAATTGACGGAGTTGCGTTAACGGAGTTAACCTGAAATTGACGATTGTCACATCATTCTCATGTTAAAGAATTTTCGTCCCGAAAATTTGAGTCAGGTCGTGATGAGTGTCTGAAAAAGTAAGAAAAATTTTCAGTTTGTCATATCATCCCCTAGTAGAAAGAAATTTCGTCCCGAAATTTAATTCATACCTCCGGTGATTTCTGACGGTTTGCCGGGTTTCGCGGTTTTCTATGTTTGGTCAGCCCTTCAAAAAGGTGAGGATACTTTTTCATCATTTGATTCTCGCGTTCCCACGTGAACTCCGGTCCACGTCTCGAGTTCCAATGAACTTTAACAATTGGAATTTTGCTGTGCTTGAGCGTTTTGGTTTCCCAATCCAAAACCTCAACTGGTTCTTCAACGAAGCGTAACTGTTCATCAACTTGTAGTTCCTCCAAAGGGACTACTTAAGTTTCATCGGATAGGCATGTGAAAAACATTGTGTACACTACTGAGTTCTGCTGGTAAGTCCAGTCGGTACGCCACTGGACCAACGCGTTCCGTTATCCGATAAGGACCAACATATCGTGGGTTGAGTTTGTTTCGCTTACCAAAGCGAACCACACCTTTCCAGGGTGAGACTTTGAGTAACACTCGATCGTTTACTTGAAATTCGAGAGGTTTTCGGCGCTTGTCGGCGTAACTCTTTTGGCGATCTCGTGCTGCTGCCATGCGATTTCGGATTTGAACAATCTTTTCCGAGGTTTCGAGTACCAGTTCCGGACCAGTGATTTGGCTATCACCCACCTCTGCCCAGCAGAGTGATGATCGACACTTCCGTCCGTACAGCGCTTCAAACGGCGCTACCTTAATACTTGCGTGGTAGCTGTTATTATACGAAAACTCTACCAAGGGTAAGTGGGGTTCCCAACTTTTTCCGAAATCTAAGACGCATGCACGCAACATATCCTCCAGGGTCTGAATAGTCCGTTCACTTTGCCCATCCGTCTGAGGATGGTATGCGGTACTCATATCGAGACGTGTGCCCAGTGCGCTTTGCAGCGACTTCCAAAAGTGTGAGGTAAAACGAGAATCTCGATCGGAAATGATCGAGACAGGCACTCCGTGTCTCGACACTACTTCCTTCATGTAGACACGAGTCAGTCTTTCCATTTTGTCTGTTTCCTTAATCGCTAGGAAGTGCGCCGATTTAGTCAACCGGTCAACGATCACCCAGATGGTATCGCATCCCGTCGGTGTTTTAGGCAAACCCGTAATAAAGTCCATTGAGATGTGTTCCCATTTCCACATTGGGAGTTCCGGTTGTTGCAGTAGACCAGATGGTTTCTGGTATTCTATCTTGACTCTGGCACAAGTCAAGCATTTGCTCACGTAGGTGGCAATGTCGGCTTTCATGTTCGGCCACCAGTAAAGTTCCTTTAAATCATGATACATTTTATCTGAGCCAGGGTGGATAGAATATCGGGACTTGTGAGCTTCGTCCATCACTAGAGTTCTCAATTCTCCGTATCGTGGAACCCAAATCCGGTTCTCAAAATATCGGACCCCGTCCGATCTGGTTTCAAGTTGCTTGCTCATGCCCCGCATGAGTTCCGATGGAAGATTATCATCTTTCAACGCTTCCAGTTGCGCATCGCGAATCTGATCGGGTAAGCTGGCATGAATCGTAAGTTGCAATGCTCTCACCCGTCTGGGTTTATCTGTTTCTTTTCTGCTGAGGGCGTCGGCCACCACATTGGCCTTGCCAGGGTGGTACTTGATGGCACAATCGTAATCTTTAAGCAGCTCGACCCAACGACGCTGTCGCATGTTCAGCTCCTTCTGATCGTAGATATGTTGGAGACTCTTGTGGTCGGTGTAAATGGTAAACTTGGTACCGTACAAGTAATGCCTCCATATCTTAAGAGCAAACACTACAGCTCCGAGTTCCAAATCGTGGGTCGTGTAGTTCTTCTCGTGAACCCGTAGTTGTCTAGAGGCGTAGGCTATAACCTTCTCGAGTTGCATCAGCACACAACCGAGACCTTGTATAGATGCGTCACAGTGTACCTCAAAGTTTTCCGTTCTCTCGGGGAGAGCTAAAATAGGGGCGCTACAAAGCTTGGTTTTCAACAGTTGAAAAGCGGATTATTGCGCGTCACCCCAGTTGTACTTAGTGCCTTTTGTGAGTCAAAGCAGTGAGGGGTTGAGCAATCTTTGAAAATCCCTCGATGAAACGCCGGTAGTAGCCGGCCAGTCCTAGGAATTGCCGCACCTCAGTCGGAGTCTTAGGTGCTTCCCAGTTTTTGATGGCCTCTACCTTACCGGGATCGACATGGATACCATTCTCGTTGATCACATGTCCTAAAAAGTGAACCTCGCGAAGCCAAAATTCACATTTCGAGAGTTTAGCATACAGTTGTTCCTTCTTCAATAGTTCCAAAATTACCCTTAAGTGATCTTCGTGGTCAGTCTCGTTCTTGGAGTAGACGAGAATATCATCGATGAAAACAATCACGAACTTTTCGAGGTACGCCTTGCATACTCGATTCATGAGATCCATAAATACGGCTGGCGCGTTGGTTAGGCCAAAAGGCATAACCGAAAACTCGTACTGACCATACCGTGTTCTGAAAGCCGTCTTTGAGATATCTTCTTCGCGCACTCTCAGCTGGTGGTAACCGGATCGTAGATCAATCTTCGAGTAGTAACTCGATCCTTGAAGCTGGTCAAACAAATCATCAATTCGGGGTAAAGGATAACGGTTCTTGACCGTCACCTTGTTCAACTCCCGGTAGTCGATGCACATTCGGAAAGTCCCGTCTTTCTTTCGGACAAACAAGACAGGGGCTCCCCATGGCGATGAGCTAGGTCGGATAAAACCCTTATCCAACAAATCTTGCAACTGAGTGGACAACTCCTGAAGTTCCGCCGGTGCGAGCCGATACGGGGCTCGTGCTATGGGTGCTGCACCGGGTGTCAACTCGATTTGGAATTCGACTTGACGAATAGGAGGGAGTCCGGGCAAATCCTCCGGGAAAACTTCCGGGAAGTCTCGCACAACCGGTATGTCTTCAATTCGTTTCTCCTCCGCGGGTTCTCAACAATCTGTGCCAAAATTGCCGGATGACCCTTTCGTAGATACTTCTGTGCCTTCAAAAGGGTAATGACGCTGGTGGTCATGCCGCTTCTCTCGCCTCGGACCGAAATGATCTCGCCGGAAGGGGTAGAAATGTGAACTATCTTGTCGTGACATATAATCTCCGCTCGGTTCTCGGATAACCAGTCCATGCCGACAACGACATCGAAACTACTAAGCGTAAAAGGAATAAGGTCGATATCAACAATATGACCTGACAGTTTTAACTTACATCCCGCAAGTACATGAGTCGTTACTATAGCCTTACCGTCAGCTAATTCAACATGAATCTTAGCATCTAACGGAGTTGGAGTTAAGTCTAAGAGTTGACTAAAGGCTTTCGACACAAAACTCCTATCAGCTCCAGTGTCAAACAAAACAGAAGCAAAACAATCGTTTACAGGGAACTTACCAGACACCACATGCGGATCATTGCGGGCTTGACCCGATCCAATCACAAACGCTCTTCCTTTGCCATTTCCTCCACCATTACTGCCACTTCCATTACCCCCATTATTGTCATTCTGTTTCAGCTTGGGGCAATCCTTCCGGAAATGACCTTCCTGTCCACATTCAAAACATCCCTTAGTCGTCATCGGTGGCTTAGGAGCACCCTTCGCCGCAAGGTCAACTCTACATTCCTTCGCTTGGTGACCTATCTTTCCGCATCTTTGACACTTGACACGGTCACACTGACCAACATGATGATAGTTGCACCTATTGCACTTTGGATATCTCCCAGCATATCCGCTCGAACCCTGCCCGCTACCGTTGTTATTGTTGTTGTGACTTTGATTGTTAAAGCTCCGAGTGAATTCGGGCTTACGGTAGTGTTGTTGCGGTGGGAGGTTCGAGGATGAGGATCTGGTGTTGTCAAACTTTCTCTTCCCGCTGTTCGGGTTGCTGTTGTTGTTACTGTTGCTGACGTGGTCATTACTCGGGTTGTCACGGGCTTTAACAGTCGAACCCCTCGGTGGTAACGCACCCTGGGTCACAGCCTGATCCGTCAGTTTGTGAGCCAAACGGATCGCTTGTTGGATCGTGGCTGGTCTGGAAGACGTCACCATACCCTGAATCTGTGGTGCTAACCCATCAATGTACATCTCTATTCTCTTGCTCGGTGGATCCACCATCCGCGGACACATCACTGCCAACTCGTGCGAACGAGTAGTGTAGCTTTCAATCTCTGAACCCACCATTTTCAACGACCAAAACTCCGACTCTAACTTCGAAATTTCTTCCCTCGGACAGTACTCCTCTCGCATCATGTTTTTGAACTCCTCCCAGTTCATCGCGTTAGCCAGTTCCAATCCAAGGATCTGGACGTTCGAATTCCACCAAGTGAGGGCGGAATCGTCAAGTGTCCCAGCAGCGAATTTGACCCTACTGGCAGGGGGACAATTACACATCTCAAAGGCCGACTCGGCCTTCTCAGCCCAACGCAGGAAGCCTATAGCTCCCTCAGTGCCCTTAAACGTACTGGGCTTGCAGTCTAAGTAGTTCTTGAAGGTACATGCTCCATTCGGACCTCCTGTTTGATTTTGAACGTGTGCAGCTAAAGCGGCAGCAACATGGTCATTCAGCAGGGTTTGGAGTTCAGCTGCAGTCATGCTGATGTTACCTCGTCCTCGTCCAGCGTTTCTTCCGGCCATTTTCTCTAGTGTAGCGCATGTAACCCACATCACGCTCCAAACAAGAAACGACAGCTGCGAGAACTCGCTCTACAGGTTCGGTTATAGGTGGTAGAGTGTTAGGGTAAGCAGGGTGGTTCGGGTGAGGCAATGGGGGAACTTGTTCACGGTAGACCATACGTCTGATCATGTTGGGGTACCATTCCCAGCTAACGTTGTTGTCATACAAGCCTCCGGATAGGCGGTACCTCTTTGGTGCAGGAGCTTCGAGTTCCGGGACTACACGGGGTGGCGAGGCAGTAGGTAACTGCGGTTCCTTCCCGTGAGCATGCGTCATCGAATCGGATGATGATGAGGGTGGCGTCGACATTCCTACAGGTAAGCCGGGTATATGCGCGCGTATGAGTGAAGGAGATAAGGAAATAAGATTTCAAGACTACACAAACCTATGCAGTGCGTATCATTATAACTAATGGGTCGTCGCGGTTATAGTCTAGTATGCATGCAGTTTCTAGTTCGCTATAACCAATGGCTCTGATACCAATCTGTCACACCCTCAAAATCCACTAACGGAGTTTTACCGTCAGAGGGTGTGAACTGGCAGGATCGGAATCATTAGTTATAACCAAACCAAAGAAAAACGTTTAAATGAAAGTAAGTGCGGAAGCGTAAAACCTTAATTCAAAAGTTGCGTCACGCAGGACGACTTAAAACCAAATGTAACTGTTAAAATTAAGTTTGCAGAATAAAAGTGTTTTCATTAATGCATGCTCCTAAACCGCGCGCCCGCCTCGGCTACCTGAGAATAACATACTAAAAGTGTCAACACAAGGTTGGTGAGTTCACAAATAAGATAAATCGTTTAGCGTTTTGCGTAACCTCGTTACGACGTTTAAATGTTGCGTAACCCCGTTACGACGTTTGAGTGTGTTACCACGTTACAGCGTTTGAGTGTGTAACTACGTTACAGCGTTTAAGTGTGTAACCACGTTACAGCGTTTAAGTGTGTAACCACGTTACAGCGTTTGAGTGTGTAACTACGTTACATCGTTTAAGTGTGTAACCACGTTACAGCGTTTAAGTGTGTAACCACGTTACAGCGTTTAAGTGTTTTGCATTACCAGATAGTGTTATGTCAAATTATATATCGATAGGTAGCTAATCTATACAACAAGTATCGCTAAGTGGTTCGCGACCGAAGCTGACTGTTTATCAAGTGCCCGTCACCAGGTCCTCCAGACCACGGTAAGTGTTAGCCAAAATTTACACCCACTCAACCTCCAGTTGAGCTTAGCGTCGGGTGGGGTTTGTCAAACCCAGTAGTACTACCCAACAGTGACTCGCTATTCCAAATATTAACCGGTCCGATGTGTGGGACTTCAAATGTTACGTATGCCGCTTAGCCTTTACAAGTGATATATAATTTATAACAAAATCTTTCATATGCGTTTATCTCAGAAAATATGTTTATCGGAGTATGTTATCTCCCCCAAGTGAAAAACGTTTGAAAGCAGTTTAAGAGTGGGGTAAGTGAACTCACTGTTTGCGAAGAATATCCGATCTAGATCACCGAGTGATGCGCGTCGTAGAAAACTCTCTAGCGTTCTAAAATAACAAAGAGATTTTCTAAGTATCGGAATGTTTAACGAGTCTCTAGACTCGGCACATAATACCTATGCACGTAACATGTTTCGTGTTTCGTTTGTGAATCGTGTGTGACTTAAACAGGTAAAATTGTGATACGATACATGAGTGAGCAATTACTTTCGTGTCACGTATTAATAACATACTTATTAGCAATTATTCCCGTAGGGGCATTTTGGTCAACAAACAAAGACTAACTAACCATTATTCCCCATAAGGGCAATTTGGTCAATTCATGGCAATCAACTAGCAACTATTCCCCGCAAGGGTATTTTGGTCAAAATACAACAATTATATAAAAACTATCATATTTCATGCATTCCTATACAACTCAGCAGCTAGTTTCGTTATGACAGAATTTCTACTTGAAAGATTGCACTAGTTTACCGATTATAACGTCTCAATTAATTTACCAAAAATTACCACAGGAGCATACATATCTTAGGTTTCCAGAACATCTTTTATCTTATTTTTATTCCATATAGATTGTTCATAATGATCAAAACATCACAGCTAACTTATATCAGTCAGATTCATGCACATCAGAATGTTATTTGCAATTCCCGTTAAACGAAAAATCCAATAAATGCAAGACCACTTGGGTTTCGTTCCTAACTCAGTGAGTCAACCTCCAGAAGTGGAACCAACCCAATTGGTCTCGTAGTTCATGAGATATAACATTTACAACATAACCTAACAGCAGGTCTAACAGCTCAGCTTTGCATCACGTTTTTGTAAAATCATAAAAGTATACTTCCACTTATCCAAAAATTACGAATTTATACTTCATAGAAACTAGACTCAACCTAGTTTACTGCAGTACCCACAATCTCAATCAATTTTCACGTTTACACTTCGTTACAGTCAGTTAAACATCGTATATACGTTCTGTCCAGAATCTGTTCACATCAAAACTCATCATAATAACAATCTATGAACTATCATGCATCCATATAACCCTCTAGACACTATAACTACTATCCATGCATATCAATCACACCATACATACAAGATTAGGGTTTGTGTTTTAATTCAAATCAAGAACAACAATCAATCATGTATCAATATCAATCTAGTTATCAATCATCATCAATTAAATCAAGAATCACATGAATATCATAATACCAAGAAATCAGCCATAAAGGTTTACAATTAACCCAATAAAACTAACAATTAAACATAGAATAGTTGTGTATACCTTCCTAGCACCTTAATCTTCAATCAAACTTGAAAGATCTTGATTGTGTGTGTGTGTATATTAATCGATCTCAAGGAAATAAAGGGAGGGGATGGCTGCCGATTTTTGTAGGGGAATAGGTAGGAGGTTAGGGTTTAGGTTTACCATGTATTTATAAAGGAATATGTTACACTTTGGCCCCTCAACTCCTAAGTATTACTTTTTCTAGAACATTCTATCATAACTTGCACATTAAGTTAACATTAAGTATTACTTTTTCTAGAACATTCTATCATAACTTGCACATTAAATTAACATGACAATAATATTATCACATAACACATAATCCTAACACATAATTATCACATAATTAGTGTTTTAGTGTTTTTCGTTTATTCATCAATCGTTTGCGTTTCGGTGCAAATCCCGAAAGACTACTACACATGTAGTAAGTGTTAAGCGTCATTCAAACCCTAGTTTAAATGTAATGAGGTTTGCGTTTAGATTCAATAATCTAAAGTTTGAATTGACGGAGTTGCGTTAACGGAGTTAACCTGAAATTGACGATTGTCACAATAACCGATGTAACCTCATCCGAAGCAAGTCCGTCTTGCACGATTAAATTAATGATATATGCAACACACCTTGAGTGAAAAAATACACCATTGCAAATCGGCGTATATTTTAATTTTAATTTATCAACCGTCGATGTATTATTCGACGCGTTATCAAATGCCATTGAAAATATTTTATTTTCTAGTTTATAAGTTTTTATAACATAATCTAAAATTTCAAACAAATTATCTCCCGTATGTGGATACTCAAAGTGTTCGAAAGCAATGGTGCGTTTCATCATTTCCCACGATGACGGGTCTACCCAATGAGCGGTGACACAAAGATAAGATTCGGGTAGACCATGTGGAGCCGACCAAACATCACTAGTTAAGTTTATTCCCGTATTTGTATTTTCAAAATATGCAATTAGTACCTCTTTGGCCTTCTTCCACAATTTTAAACAATAACGTTTAAGAGTATGACGACTTACGTGAGTGTATTGTGGTTGAAGCGTATCTCGAATCATGGCGGTTAAGCGAGGGTTGTCGAAGTGGCTAAACGGCAAAGCTTCTTGAATCACAAACTTCGCCATACGATCTTGAACTCGATCAATTTGGTATGTAAATATTCCGCCTTCACTATCCATTTGCGTTTGTTGCGAATCGACGTTCTTTTTCAACGCCTTGCAATACGGTTTTTCGATGTGTTTCTTCAAATTTGAATTCGAAAGTGGGTTTAAATAAACCCCACAAAACTTGCACCGAGCCTTCAATGAATGGTCACTCAATTCAACCAAATCCCAATTGCACCAAATCTCTTGATTACGATTATGAGGTACAATACGAACGAAACTTGGTTCGCCGTTGGAACCTTGACCAACCGATGATTGTGAGGCAGCCATAACAACAAATATGAATATAGAAGAAGAGAAAACAAGAGATTAGAGAACTCAAAACGTTGTAATAGCGTTTTTTTGTATTTTTTTGCGTTCGGGTTTGCGTTTTGAGTGTTGTGATGAACCCATGACACCAAATACCTATTTATACTAGTAGCGGGGTGCTTGGGGGAGCCAAAAAACGGCTATTTTTGACCCCAACGGTCAAAAACGGCCAAAAAAACGATTTCCAACGGCTATAATCGATCCAACGGCTAGAACCGGTTCCGGTTCGGTTCCGGTTCCTACCCGCCCCCACTCAGAAATGCAAGAACCGGTCACGGATCATCGGGTTGAATCAGATAAGGTCCGGTTCCTACAAAAAACGGGTAGGAACCGGTTCGGATCCGGTTCGGGTCCACTGGTTCGGTTCCAGGAACCGGTTTCGTTGATCAACCCTACATAAGCCTATCATTTTAGCCCTTTACAATTATGCTCAATTGCTCATACAATGTAAGTTATGTAAATTTCTTATACCCGATGATTTTTCTGTCTTGGTTATATACAATTTTGATCAACCAACCGATGTCCACAAAACTTGTATGGATTAGTCTATTTAAGTTCAATCTTTGCAACAATACTAATTAACCTTGATATTCAACATATTCATTGTTGATGGCTACCTTTATGTTTATTAACACCAGAATTGCAATAAAGTTAGGCATTTTTGTGTTATCTTGCTACTAGTATTTATCCAACTCTGTTTCCGTAAGAGAAAATCAAGCCAAACAACACATTCATTTGGGTTTGTTTACTATCATTTTCCTATATGGGTATAATATATGGGGTTAAGTTATTCTATAAAAGTAACAAAAATAAGAAGTGTGAGAATCCATAAATAATTGACATGTGTCAAGTGAAGACAAAAAAAAGGGTATAGAGGTAATTGTACACATTTTCTCTCTTCACATGCAAGACACATATTAATACCCCTATCATTTTTGAACGTTTATAACTTTTTCGTATGATATTTTTTTTATAAAAAATTTTATCATAATAACAAGCGTTTTTTTATCTTTAATATGAGTATGCTTTTTGTTATATAAAATTTAAAACAAAAATCACGTAATTGTGTTTTTTCGCACATCATTGTGTCTTTTTTCGTCATTATGTATTTTCGCACACCATTGTGTCTTTTTTTCTCATTGTGTCTTTTCGCAAACCATTGTGTCTTTTCGCTTATCATTGTGTCTTTTTTGTCATTGTGTCTTTTCGCACACCATTGTGTCTTTTTGCTTATCATTGTGTCTTTTTTTCGTCATTGTGTTTTTTCGTCGTTGTGTATTTCAACTCATCATTATGTTTTTTTAAATACTAATAACAACGTTGTGTATTAATAATATGTAAAAATAATGATAAAATAACAACAAATTATCTAATACATAAAACACAATGATTAATACATGTCACACAATAACTTGAAACGTAAAACACAATGGTGAATACGTATAACACAATGACCTAAAACGTAAGACACAATGGTGAATATATATTACACAATGATTTGAAACGTAAAACACAATGGAAACAACATATTACACAATGACTTGAACGTAATATACAATGAACGCAATACTATTTTTCTCAAATTAAATGAATTTTTCATATGTCAATCCAAATAAAAGACAATGAACGTATTACACAATGACTAAACGTTAATGATGAACAAAACGACACAATGACGTTATCTTTGTTTTAATTGTTGTCTTTAATATGAGTATGAATTTAAAAATATAATGATCAAAGTCTATAATACAATCATATAAAAACTCAACTAAAAGACACAATAAACAATAAAAAAACACAATTAAAAAACCCATTAATTTTTTTTAATTTTTATATAACAATATAATACTCATATTAAAGATAAAAAACGCTTATTATTATGGTGAATTTTTTTTTAAAAAATAATGTCGTATGAAAAAGTTATGGACCTTTTAAAATGATGAGGGAAATTGACATGTGCCTTGCATGTGAAGAGAGAAAAAGTCAACAAAGGTATGTTATTACTTTCATTCCATTTCCATCAATTTTTATTTATTAAATTAATCTCAGCCATTCAAATATAAGATTAATGGACTGGATTTCTTCTCACATTCTCATTTTTATTGTCCTTTGTATTTTAACTTTACCCTAATATATATGTATGCAAGAATCTTTAGCCCAAGTCTTAAGTTTTGAAATCAGACTTATAAAAAATTACCTGATCCAATATTTTCGGTTATATAACCGAACACCACCATATAACTGAAGCCAAGTGCTTCGTAAAATAAATAACAAAACTGTTCGTTTATACGTTAAATTGTTAAAACCCAACAGTCAAAGAAAATGTTGTAAGATTTCCCATCTTTATAATACTTTCTTTTCCTTGGTTTTCATTGTTGTTATTAATCTTTAAATCTTGAAAAGAACATCCTCATTGAATCAAAATTAAAAAAAACAAACAAATTAATAGTCAATTTCTGGTCCCGTGGTATTTCAAAAACAAACAATCATAAATGATCATGCTAAGAATTGATAATAGTATTTTGTATCTATCCATTTGATTAATATAAGTAGACAAAAGTACCCCATTCATATGCATGAAATCAAAACTGTCACTTGACTTAGACTGCCACATGATAACAAAATATGAGTGATCAAAGTTATTTTGAAGACTATGAAACTTGAATGGCTTAAAACCCACCAACAAGTCTGTCTGTGTGTCTGTGGATCGATGATTTGTTCTGTCTTCAACAAAATAACCATGTATGGATTATGGACCATGGATCAATGGGCTAAAATGTATCCAAAGACAAAGTTTTAAAAACTTAATTTAACGTTTTTACAATTCATAAGAAGAAAAGGACGAGAGAGCTAGTTAGCTAGCTAGGCAGTCGGAGTGGGACATACGAGAGAGGGAAGTGCGTGGGCACAAATTATATGCCTTCTCACCTCACTCCACTCATGTTATGATGTTACACATCCTACAAGGCGTAAGATAGTCATAATTACTTGATATCGGTTTACTTTAAGCTTAATCCAAATCAAGTTTAAGCGAAGCTAATTCGAGCTTCATTAAGCTTTTCAAATTTAATGATTTTATTCCATATACAATTACATTTACAAATAAACATGATTAATAATAATAATAATAATAGTTGATGAAAATCGAACCTACTACTTTGCTTTTGAAATTTTTATGACTTACCAACTCAACTATGATGAATTGAAGTTAGCCTTCTCCTTTTCTTAATTGGTATAAATTCACAACATTCCATTTTAATTTCTTTTAAAATACAAATTATTCTTACTAATCTATGTATTTTAGGAAATTATTTATATCTTATGAATTCATAAAATATGTTATTATGTATATTATTAAATTTAACGTTTTTGTTTTATTTTGTTTAACCACCCGTGTATCACACGCGCTCTATCCTAGTCCTAGTCCTAATATTCTAATAAATGAAAATAACTGCGACATGTGTCGTTTTGTGATTAAACATCACAGCTCTTTTCCCTTTAAAACTAATATATTAATTAACCCTAATATATGTCATATTCACTTTCCTTTTACACTCTATTTATTTTATATCTATACATATTTATAAAAAATAAATATTAACATATCATATTAATATTCCAAAATAATCGGTGAACTCCAAAATTCAACAACAAACCATGTTTGTTAAAGATTGAAAATAATATAATTTCAAATGTTATCATTAACATATTGTACTATGTATATTTTTGAAAATTGAATATAAAAAAAAAACAAAACTCGAATAAGTTTTCATTTACAAAGCAATTATTTTAATCATTAAATTATAGATCTATGCTTAAAAGTTGATCCTTTTTTTAATAAATCAATTTATCTGTTATTATTATTATTATTATAAATATATGTTTTAAATCTATCAATTTATTTTTCGGTTAATTAGTAAACTATATATTTTTCTGGTTAGTTTAGTAAATATATACCAATAACATTCATATATAACCAAATTTATTATATTTAATTTATTGGTTTCTTTTTATCAAGGGTTGTTTCGGGTTTTGTGAAACTTAAATTTGATTTTTACGGGTTAAAAGTTGGTAAATAGATTGGTTGGTATAGATTAACCACATTTGGGTCAAAATTTGTTACGGGTCAAAATGGAAAATTTGAGCATTTTTAAAAGTTTGAGAATTTTTTTTCCTCATGATCCGACTTTTTTTATTATCAACCCAAACATTTCTCATTAAACTTGTTAACTTGTCTCAAATTTGTTACAGGTTCAAAGTGTTGACTTGAAAATATCAAATGATGAAAGTTAGAATTTTAAACCATGATTCGTGTTTTAATTTATTTTCCAGGGCATTTTGAAAATAATCAAAAGGTTCGGGATTTGACAGATTGACCATCATTTCCCTCGACTATACAACTTAAGAAAAGAAGCGAACACTTTCAACATGCCACTCAGGCCTATCAACGCTTCTAACTTTTATCAAATTTGAAAGTATTAACTTTTTCTTCAATGGTAATCAGAACATTGTATGAGAAGCATGCAATGCAAACTATGCTCAAATGAAGCTAAATATTCACAAAATTGAATGGGTTACTTGTTATTTTTATGTTGTCATTATGACAAAGTCGAGAAGCCTCCTGAAACTTATCAAAATCTTTTTCATTGTGTAGCTCAGAAAAACATATTTCTTGAAGAACATCCGTCGTTATAATTTAATGTTCTCATTTCCTTCTATGGGTTGTAAATTGATAAATATGTCAATAAAGATAACGCTCCTTCAGTATTTAGGTTGAGTGGTCAGAACCACTTTTGTATGAGAAGTCGGATAGTGGCCCGTATAACATACATGCGGAAAATAATGAATTTGTTAGGTAAATTTAACATTTAAACTTATAATTTCTAACCTTGAAATTAATAATGTTTAAACTTATAATTATAAGGTTAACCTTGAAGTGACATAAATTTTATAAGTGAAAAACCTAACAATTTGTAAGTAATGATTTTTATAAATTTAAGTATTACAAAATAAATATTCATGAAACAGTCGTTTTATCATTTGCCATTAACACTAAAAAACTTTATTGATAAACTACAAACCATAAAATAATGTTGAAAATGTCATTTAGATGTGGATGCTTATTAAAAACCATCCAAGTTAATAATCTTTTTTCGTAATAATCTCCAAATATCTATAATACATGAATCATCATACAACGTTTGCAAAACTTAAAAATTAAGGGTGTGTTTGGGGTTCCCTATTTAAGTTGAAAAGACCTTTTTGTGATAAGTTGAAAAGGAATTATGACTTTTTAAGAAGGATTTTCAAAAAAGTGTTTGGATTAACTTATAAGTCAATAAGTTGTTTTTAAAAAAATGTTTGATTTAGCTTATTGATGTAATGGTGTAATGGTTAAAGAGAGCTGGGTGGAGAAATGGTGCAATGGGTATTCCAAACCTATAAGTTGATAAGTTACCAAATTCCAACTTATTAAAAACCCATTTTTTAGCCTTGTTGATAAGGCAAAAGGTAAAAATCCTTATGTGTTCCCAAACACTTTATAAACATAAAAAAGACTTATTAAACCTTCATAAGTCATAGGAGGGGAAAATAAGGAATTCCAAACACACCTTAAAGGAACCTTTGAAATCGGAAAATCCATTGCTTGAAAACGTTAACTTGATTTTGATTCTATCGTATTTAACAAAAATTATATATTAACTGGTGACAAACCGTATTTGAAATACAAAAAAAAACTTAATACTTGATTTTATAAACAAGTCAGCAATATCATGAGTAATATATATATATATATATATATATATGAAAAATAAAATAAGGAATCATCTAAAAATGTAGAATATTACATCTTTGTTTCAGTAATTACCATACACTATCGTATATCTTGTTATAATGTAAAAGATTCACTTCGAAAATTTTTGCAATAATTTTAATGTTATCTATCTATTATATTAAAAGACTACATTTTTTGCCACTTGTCATCCTAATAGCCATCCTCACATTTTTTTCACTTATTTCAATATATGGTCCTTATCTTTTAAACCATGTCAATATATGAATTTAAGTTTGTTTTTATTATATGTAAATTCTAATCAATTCATTCATTAACATTAATGGTGAAATAAGGAAATATTAAAATTGACGTTACAAGTTTGTTAGAATATAATTTTAAAGTCACAGGTAATTGCAAATTAAAGCAAATAAAGGTTCATTATTGTCGAAGAATTTGGATTTGTATGGTAAACTACAAATTGTTTTTTAAACTGGGATTAGAGCAACAGTGCATAATTTTTTATATAAGATTGGTTTCAATAGTGGATTTAAAATCTTCTCATATGCATTTAAACTCGGAAAAATGTGTATTTTCTTAATTTTCTCCAAACGTGTTGTATAAATATTGCAAACATAGAGAATACTTATTATATATCTTGGTGTTTAGCATTAAATTATTAAAGTTGAATTATATATTTATAATCTATATGTATACCGATTTACTATATGAAGTATATGCCATTTATTTATATGATTTTTTTTGTGTAGTATAAAGAGTTTTAGTAATAAAAAACCAATATTTAATTTTCAATTTTTTCTTTATAATTCAGACAAAAATGCTTCAGAACATATATTTTCACATTAATTTACAAAAAAATAATTAATCCGGTTAAAAGTCATTTACCATGCTTCCAACAAATCCGAAATCTTTGCTTTTTTTTCCTATAAGTTTTTAAAATATATATATATATATCGATTAATTAAATATTCCAACAACTCCCATAATATTAACAAATAACAGAGGATTAGTATTCAAAATTTAAACATTCCTTATCAAATACTTTCATCTCTCATAAATAAGAATCACTACCTTCACTTTACGCAACTTTAAATCTTCTATTATTCTCCTAACTAAGAATAATCACTTTTCTTCGAACATGACTTTAAGGTTAGTATGTCTTTGTTATTTTTCATTAATATGAAATGAAAAAAAAAAACATTTTATTATATTTTAATTTTCGGTTTTATATGTTGCTTGATTATACAATTGTTAATTGTAAAATATAAAATCAAGTAAATATTTGTCATACACAGAATATTAATGACACCAAATTTATCATGATCAATCAATTTCAAATTCTAAAAATTATAAGGATGACTATATCATCAAAGTTCAGGTAATCTGGTTTTTAGATAATCATGTTTTGGGATAAATATGAGCACATGATCTCAAATGACATTATATATATTAATTGATTAACATGCATGATATTTTATGTGTAAGAATATATTTTTTTTAGTTTCAAGGATATATTATCATTTATCGAGCGTTGGTATGTACTTGAAGAATCTTATTTATCACACGGACAATTATACGTGGCTATATCAAGAGTTATAAACATACCTATGTGTTACCTTATCAAGAGTTATAAGCAGACATGGATTAAAGTTTTGATTTGTGATAAACAATGTATACCAACCAATAAAATCACAAATGTAGCGTTCAAGGACTGTTTTATTTATTTGTAACATATTTGTGTAATCTTAGTTACGTAATTTCTGTAACTTTAATGTAAATTGTAATTGTATAAAATATATGATCATTTTGTTAAGTATATTTCACTTAATGATTAAAGTACAAAATTTTCATCAATTACCCGTGTAATACACGGGCCTCAAACTAGTATGTTATATATTTGAAATATTCTTCTTGTTTTATTGTTTTTTTTAAAGAAAACGTTAGTTAATTATCATAATTAAGAATGTCAGTTACGTATTTTAACTTTGAATTCTAGTAAAAAAAGGAGTTTAATATTGTAAAAAGATATATTATTTTAGGAAATTGAATAATATAAGACAATTAAGTGAGTATTGAATTTAATTAATAATGAAATAAGTGGAAATATTATAAATGGTAATAATAGATTGTGTGACATCTCATGTGGACAAGTTAGTATGGTGTCATATGGACAATATGTTTTATTTTCATAGTATAAATAGATTATGTAATTTGGATAATCTCGTGCGTTAAACGAGCTCTAAATCTAGTAATATATAAACAAAAACTAGTAGGAGAGCCCGCGCGTTGCGACGGGGATGTAACGAGGATTTGGTTGGCAGCGGTGTAGATCATTATAATACCAGCATTTACGACCAAAATTTTATTCGGCATTTCATGCAGATTATATTGACTTTTTAGGTCAAACCAGGTTTTTTACAAAACCAATACAAGCTCTTTTTCAAAATTAAGCACTTAACATTTTTTAGGTATACAATTCATTCGATTAGCAAATACACAAAAAGGAAGTACATCAATTTTTACCTTGGAAATAACACAATTAACCAAAATAATTCAAGCGTATTGTGCGCATGCCGATCGGTACCGGCTCCCATAATTCGTCCACTCCATCCACCCTTGTAGAGCTTGAAGCGACTACCTATAAGTTGCCAGGAAACAAAGTTGAAAATTGTCGGGAGAACAAAATCAAGTTTTACATCTATGTTTGGAATCACCCTGCAAATATTAAATTCATTAAACTTCTCAAAAATTTCTTCAAATAAATGTTTTTACCACAATTAAAAGATATCTTTTGCCTGAATCAGCTTCTCTTAGCACTCACTTTTTGTAAAGCAAGGCCACCCACATCAATCCTCATCACGTTTCTACATCGAGTATGCCATCTCTCGTGAATCCATGGGTGCTCATATAGATGTTTTATGTCTCATGAATATGACAGAAGATCGTCTTACTTCACAGTTCACATTCTTGAAAGGATATTTTAGACATTTCACATATACCCAATCAAACGATATGTATTGACAACTTATTTAAGTTTTGTTGAAAAATGAAGATTTTTTAAAAAGATAATAAATCTTGAAAACAAAGAAAATAAACACATTGAATCCTATGAAATAGTTGAGTGATGGTTTAGTATTCACATACAAGTAGAAGAATAGACCCCATGAGATACTTGAGGCCAAAACTGCAGGTAAAAAGCCAGCATAGAGCCCTCTAAGACCCTGCAAGATGGACACTATCATATCAAGTAATCCAATTCCACAATTGATGAAGCAAGAATACAAAATTTAAAGTAAGAGACCAAAATGTTATGAGAAAACTTATACTTGTAAGAGGTTTATTGATTGTAGACTATAATGTTTTCAAGCATGTCTTCATAATACCAATCGGAGTGCAAACGAGCTGTTGAGACTCAAAGCAGATCGATACTTTTTTAAATGTACCTTTTTTTCAGAACCAAATTGGCACCTTATAAAATAACCCGAACAAAAGTGATGCCATGATAAAATGATCCGTTTTGACCCAAACCAAACCGACACCTTTTTCTAAAAAAAATGGTCCATTTTGACTCGAACCAAATCGATACCTTATAAAATGACCCATTTTGAGCCGAACCAAATCGATACCTATTAAGATGACCCATTTTGAGCCGAACCAAATCGATACGTTTTTAAAATTCCCTATTATAAATGATCCGTTTTCATCAGAACCAAAATGTAACTTTTTTAAAATGACATGAACAAAATGATACCATTATAACATGGCCCGTTTTGACCAAATCCAAACCGATACATTTCACTCCAAACTCTCATGTACTATTGCAAGTTTTGAACAAAGGGTATAAATGTCATCAACTTAAAAACAAATATCTTTTAAAATATGATTCTATATTGGGTAAATATGATATAATGCCAAGTTTTAAGGGCTGGTATGCATATATGATTAACGTTGATCCTTAAATTATCATGTATCGTTGTAAAACTACGTTTAAAAATATTTAGGGACGTATTAGTGTGTGATCTTTGGAACATCGCAGGAGTTAAAGTATCCACTTATTTAGAGAGAGTAGAATCAGGAAGATCAAGAGTAACAACCATTCACCAAGGAAGAAACCATCAACTTTGACCAATTTCCATTTGTTTCCTGTCAAACATTAAGCTCAAATTCAGCAACATCACAACTTTCTCGTGGAAGAGACTCTCTACAGTTTAAAACCCGATTACTTAATTGTAAGGCCCCGTTACCGGTGCCTCACGTTTGGACGTTGGATTTACTCATAAACACAGTTATAAATATTAGAGTTAATTAACACTTCACGCGGAATATAAAACTTTCATAACATTACAATAATAAACCATAACTTGTCTTAAAACATTCTTGTCTTTCAAATTTAAAACATTAAATATAAAACACCATCAGTCTTCATATGCCATGACTCTTATTCTTCGCCCATGTGTCCCCGCTCAAGCCAGCTGTCTCATCCTACTCACCTGCATGCATACTAAAAGTCAGCTACGCTGAGTGAGTTCTAGTTAATCATACATTATACAATACATATACTTTACCTTCCATTATGCATCCGATGATACATAATAATTACTTTACTATTTTACTTTCATTACATAACTTCATACATACATACATACATACTTTAGTACTTTCATACTATATATTTGTTGTCCATTATATCTCAGATATTATTAGGGTCTAATTCCTTCATTTTCTATCTCAGATATTATTAGGGTCTGATCCCTCTTTCCTTTGTCTATCTCAATTATTATTAGGGTTTGATCCCTTTCTTGTCTATCTCAGATATTGGTAGGGTCTGATCCTCTTTTTACTTCTCTATCTAAGATATTATTAGGGTCTGATCCCTTTCTTCTCTATCTCAGATATTATTAGGGTCTGATCCCTTACTTTTTCGTCTTCGTACATTCTGTCTTTACATACCCGTAACATACATATACATTCTTTACTCATTCATACATATTCATATGTTGTACATATATCTATCATACACATTCATCTACTATTTATATACCTCCCTTGTCAACACATGCAATATCCAAAGATCGTTCATGTACCGACAAGCTTTCGTTCACATTCAAGATATACATAATTAACATATAAATCATACATGGCATACACTTACCATTTAAGGTAAGTGTATTAACTATCACATCGAGTATGCATACAGCCCTGAAAACATAACAAGGAAATCGGGCTAGAAACTCACCTGAATGCGGTTACGTTCACCGTTAATGGTAATCCCTTTCTTTAGTTGTGCACGGCTAACTGTATAACAATTACGCGTATTAATTACTATCGCTTTCCATATCGCGTTTTTAGTTTAATTATCACCCTCAATTAACGGGGGTCTGGGGGCAGCGCCCCTGACAGCGGGGTTCTAGGGACGGCAGCCCCTAGCAGGGTCCAAGGGGCAGAGCTCCTGGCTGGGGTCGAGCGAATTGCATTTTCCATTAACCGTCTTAACACATTTTCTATTAAGATTTTAAATTATTATTTTATTCTCTAACTCATTTGTTATAGCGAATTGCCTCTGATTCGTTATGTTTTCTTTCTTAATTCGTTATCCTGATTCGTCATCTTATAATCTGATTCGTCATTCCGATTCGTTATCTGAACATGACTTGATTCATGGTCGAATCCGTTATCGGAACTTAGCGCATTGGTGTGTAACGAATCACCTGATTCGTTATCTGGTTCGTTATCTTAGCATAACCTAATTCATCATCTGAACACAGCCTAGTTCGTTATTTGAACATAACGAATGGGTGAATAACGAATCACTTGATTCGTTATCTGAATTTAACGAATGGTGAACTAATTCGTTATCTAATCATAACGAATTGCATCAAAATCGTCAAGAACACGAATTAGTCAACATATCTCAAATATGCAATTAAACCTTCGATTTTTAACGAAACATCACGATTTAGGTATCAACAAACTCGTATTCACAGCGCTAACAAACCCCAACCATCAAATCAACCAAACATTCACGTTTAAAGGGTGCGATTTAGGCATTTCTAAACCCGGTTCTTAGTTTAACAATTAACATATCAAACACTAACGAATTTGGTTGAGAATCATTGTGTTTGATTCGTTTTTACCAGTTATAGACAGATCTAGGATTAGTTTAACGAATCTGAACCTAAATGAATGATTTCTAATCATAAACGTACCTTAAACGAGTCGGTATACGAACACGATCTAGTCTTTATGTTGTTTTGGTTCGTCTCAATATTCTAGCACCAATAATCTCGGGTTTTCGCCTTCGGATCTAGACTCGGGTTATAGGATAGTGTTTGTGTGTGTTTTTGATGGTGTAGGCTATGGTGTAGAGATGGATAATGGAAAGGTTTAGGGTTTAAGGGGTATTTATACTCCCTTAAGCCCATTCCATATCTTATTCCATCTTCTAAAGTCCAAGCCTGTCTTCTATTTGTTTATTATATCTACCGATAAACGACACACTATAAAATAACGAAATTTATTTTATATTTCTTATCGAAAGTAGGATGTTACATTAATCATACAAACAACAACCCAATTAACATAAACATGATGCGCATAATAAAACAATACCAACCTAGCCTGCAATTTAAGCAATTCAACATAAATTTTTTGGGGCATCATTCTCAAATTTTACTTAAGGCAACAATATGTAAGAATAATAGTTTTATTTATAAGCTGCAAAATGTAGTTTATATGACTACAGTCTCTAGTTAAATTTATGTTATCCATAATTTCATATTCAACATACATGAAACGTTAATCTCATTGACTTGCATTTTTTTTTCACATGACTTCAAATTATGTATTTTCTCTACTTTTTAGGATATTATCAGGCTCTTCCTATATACAGTAGCAACCGCATCAGGTAATAAGATTTGCTTTAGAAGTTTAGATTCAAAACATGAATATAGACATTTTATTTATTTATATTATATTGAATTAATACGTTTTCACTAACTGTTAATTCCTGCAATACCTTAGGATCGTCTCTCAGAAGCTTGACAGCTACCACGAGAGCTTGTTCAGCTGTTACAACAGTTGCAAACAGTACATATATCAAGTTAGTGCAATTTCATCGAATATATTGAATAGGGAGACTTGAATAGGTCGTCGGAGATCATTTGTAAGGAAGGCGAGAATATCTACAAAAGAGAATCAGGATACAATTGAATTTCAATAAAATAAAACCTAATTAACAACTTAAATCACACACAAAATCGGACAATAGAAGAAATCAATTGAAGATAAACAACCAATAGCTACTAAAATCCTACCTGATTTCGTTGGTGCAATTAGAAGAGGCTAGGGTTATGGGATGAATTTGAACACGATTTTAGGGGTAGCTAGACAGATTCGTCAGTTTCAATTCGTTCAGTTTTGTTTTAGTTCAGGTTTTGATATTTTAGGACTATAACATGATAGCAAATCATAATTCCATTGAAATTTTTAATCTACAAAGTAACAAATATAGGAAATTTAATACCTGTAATTGAATAAGCCAGAGTCCAGAATTGATTCAATCACATAAGACCTTATATAAGTTTAAAATCCTAATTGATATTGTTATGCAAGCAAAATCAGACTCCAAATCAATCAAGTCGCATGTAACAACAATATTACAACATAAAGATAACAAATCAAAAACCTAAAAGTCGATAATGTACATGGAATGGCTTTTGCATGACTTATAGCCATGACCGGCTCTACATCACCGCCAATCATCCGTCGGTCTCTCTCCTCTCATCGTGCCAAATTGTTTGTCACACCCCAAACCACGGCCTTGGCGTATGACACATATGTTGGAACCATATTTTTAAATAAATCAGAGTTAGCGGCTTAAAGAGGAAATATTATTATTGTGGATTTAAAACATTATATTTACATAACAAAACACGGGATTATAAAATACCCGTTTAGTGTTTATAAAAGATTACTTGTTTATATAAAACCACAATTTATATTTTGAATATTAACAAAATAATCCGAGCCATCGGATATCAAAGCACTTCGAGCATTCCAAGCTCCTATTCTTTATTACCTGCAAAATGTTTAGAAAATACGTCAGCAACATATGCTGGTGAATTAGTTGACGCATAAAATATTTTCTTTTACTTGATTACCCCTGAGACATAACTTAGGTTCGGCCTATCGTGGCTTAGGAATAATCAATCTTTAAAAAGAAAACACAATTATAAACTTAAGTCACACACAAGACACCTCAGCAGACACCGCAAGGTTCGACATTACTTAGGTACCATATGTATACACATGATCACCCTCACTCGAACGTAACTTAGGTCCGACCCATCGTGGCGGAGGCAAATAACCAGGTGTGGCGCGGTGTGCCCACCGACTTTTTACCACATATATAAGGATCCAAACAAACGTACACTACAGCCTGAGAGCTAGCGATTACTTTTGTTTATAATGTTTTAGAGATACGTAATCTCATGTAATCATTTATTTGTTTGACTCGATTTATACAAGTTTATAAAGTTGGGCGTATTCACATTTTCTTGAAATGATCATCTTCAATACACTGACCGGTTCTTTCCTTTCTTTGCTATCTCGCACCTATAGTACGAGTATAACTTTTTATTAATACCATGTCTTTAATCTGGCTTAAGACCTCTAGTCTCTTTTTATAATCTTTACCTTGATTATATTTTCTTTATGAACCTTTAATTTAAAACATCTTTTCTTTACTTTTAACCTTTAGTATAAAAGTATATTTTCTTTCTTTTCATTTACAAGATAAACCTTTAGTTTTACTTGTTTTACTTTTCTTAAAACACTACGTTTCTTCTTTTTTAAGAAACGTATACTTTTCTTTTATTTATTATCTAATAATAATAATAAACTTAAATAATAATTATAACAAAGAATCATATATTATAATCACATTTCTTTCTTTTATATTCTTTGTTACATTTTCTTTTGTTATTTTTCGAGGTATCGAGTATATCCTCGACTTAGGGTTTTAAGTCTTGATTTTTTATTATAATTTTATTCGGGCATTATAACTACCTTGCTTGGCTTATATTGACCCTAGAAACTTGAGCAGCACTTCGACGCCGTCAAGTTTTTTGAACTTCTTGATCAAAACCTTTCTTGACATGCGAATCGAGGCACACCAAATCTTCGTAAACACGTCGACATGTTTATCGAGGCGGGTTGTCAGGTCGTCTCGGACTTCAATATAACATCGTCAGTACTTCGGGATATTGTTGGTTTAGTGGCACAGAACACGAGGAATCGGTGCACGTTTTACGAGGTTTAGAGAGAGAGAGAGAGGGGTATTTTTAAATAGAGAGTGAGCTACGAATGATTTGGTGTGAGAAATGAAATGCTTGGACCTGCTATTTATAGACAAATCTGGGGACCCATCGCCCTTGATTAACCTGTCGCGTATCGTGACGTAGGCTACACCAGTCACCACTAGCTTTGCCACGTGACAGACGTAATGCCACGTGGTGACACGTGTCAGCTGGAGTGCCACATGTGGACACGTGGCGGGACACGTGCCCACCTGTCAGACCACGTCATCGCGATACGCGATGATGTTGGTTGTTTAGGCTGTCGCGTAACGCTCCACCGCCCATTCTTGGGTTTGTAAACAGGCCCTTCGCGATGCGCGATGGACTTGTCCTCTGATCGTCGCGTATCACGACGAGACAGGAAATCAGAATTTTACATTTTGGTCCTTGGACTTTTAGAACTTGGTATTTTGGATCCGATATTTTTATAATGTTACGTTGTCCCTGTGAATTTAAGCAGTCGGTGGATGAAACATAGGACAATCGCTGATATATATGGATGACAAATCATTCAATTCATTAAGTATTATGATTGCACCATAAAGTACATCATTCAATTGATTACAGAAAAATTCAATTCAATTGATTCCGTATTGATTGCAATTGAATGTTAACAGGAAATGAGTTGTAATGACTCGCCTGTATTGAATTGTTTGTAACTCGTCTGCTGCCCAAACTTAATTTTACCGGTGTCTTTTAGTGACATCTTAATTTGGTCAAATTACAATTGTGTCTATCTAAAATGGTTTATATGTAATATAGATATAGATAGTCTAAGTTATAAATAACTCATAAATGAGTGGTCATTAACAGATCGACCAAAGTTTGCTTTTATCAATTTCAAAATCCAGTGAATCATTTGATTGGATTTTTAATCCTGTAATTAGCTCCTCATATACCAATGTAACCTCGTTTTTTACAAAAATATTGTATATTATTTATAAAATTATGTATTAGTTGGATATTCACATAACCCTATATCATCAGCATATTTCATCAACTATAATACCTTTCCAATATTTGGACCACATTATTTATTGAATTGTGGGCCCAAAAAAAATTATCTTCTCATGGTTCAATGCCACCCTTTGCTATCCTATCAATTTTATTAGTGGGTAATGTATCTTGCTTGGTCTCTCTTTTTGGAAACCACCATCACAATTACCGTAATAAACTATACACTTGGGTCCAAAATGGCTCATATGAAAGGCATGGACCATCATTTATGGTAAACCATGCATCTTGGCTACAGTTTGGAGAACTCAAGTGTCCCACATTCATGTACAACTTGTACAGAAATAAAAACCCCTAATAATGTCCATTTGGTCAAATATCGTATTTGTCCTTTTTTAATATTTAACTAATTTTACCTAGACAACTACCAAAGCTGTATACATACTTTATACAGTGTCCAACAAATATAATAAACGTTAAAACAAGAGGGGATTATATGGCTAAATGACTACTTCATTAAGCATTTTATATCATAATAATTTTATTTTAAATTAAAAATTTAACTTGTAAAAAGTAACTTGTAATATATTTTATATCATAATAATTTTATTTTAAATTAAAAATTTAACTTGTAAAAAGTAACTTGTAAAGAATCATGTATGAAACTTTAGGTACTATGGTTTCTTTACCCATATTTCAACTGGCTAATAGTATTAACATGCGGTCAGTACAGGCCACGCCCTAGAAACTCCTTAAATCAACACGGCAACAAACGGGCTACCATAATTCGACCACGATATTAATATTATGCCTGTTTTAATATAGAACCAACCTAAAAATTTTTCATCCATGACTTTTTTTTTTTTTGAGTCATGGTTTATGACTTATATCATCTGGGTTAATTCAACACTTTGGGATTTAGCTTGTCATTAAGCTAAATAATAATAAAGAAAAGTTAAGTATACTAACCTTTAAAGGGATTATGTGCAGATTAAGTTGTTTTCACAAACTTCAGACTTTTTATTTTATAGAGAGAATTTTTACAATAGCTAAGATATTATAGATACTAGAGAAGGAAGTGATGCCTTCCTGAATTAATCTGGGCTCCTTTTATAATGAGAGTCTCAGTATACAAACAAACTACAATAATTTACAATAATTCTGCTTTTTGAAAATTTTCAAAAGTCTTCATAATTATGTCTGCTATAATTGAGTAAAGCAGCCTGCTTTATTAAAGCAGATTCTCCTTTATTAAAGTAGTCAGCTTTATTAAAGTAGATTCTTCTTTATCCAGTATTATTGGACCATCTTTTTCTTGTCTTTCTGTGTTGTCAGGGATTCCTTTAACGATGCTAATTCAGCTTCCAGAAGTTCTTCATCAAGCTCTTCATCTTCATAAACATTTTGAGCATCTTCAGCTGCTTCATTATTTTCTGAAGATGTTATAGACATATCAGACCTTTTTTCTGGTTGAAGGTTTTTAATTAGGTCCTTCTTGACTTCTTCTAAGTACTTCTGAATAATTTCATCTTTTGATAATTGATCATTTGATAGTTGAATCTTCTTGACAATTTGTCTGAATGGACTAGGAGCCTCTTTCTGTTGTTTCAAACGTATTTGTTCTTCATATTCTTCAATTGTAGACTTTATTAAGTCTATCGTTTCTTGGCCTTCAATATTACCTTGATCATCCATTTTATTCATTTTCTTCCAGAACTTTGTATAAAAAGTCCTTCTTAAACATGGGATATTTTGTTGGGTATAACCAACTTCTGGAGACCACTTCCAGATCCAAGGGATTCCAAACTGAGTGAAATAATGCAATGAAGATATTCCTTCAATATTTATATTATTATACTCCATTTCTATTAGAGTTGGAGAAACTTCATACCATTTTTGAAATAATCCTTTATAAGGTTCAGGTAGAATTTTTATAGCTGGACCATATGACATCCACCATTTATTAAACCAATTTGGAATATCCAAGTTATAAACTTGTGGACATATTTTGAAGAACCAAGAATGCTTCTTCTTTGAATTTTCATATAAAAAGACTTTATTAAATGCCTCTATATAATCCCAATAATTAAATTTTAATGGTGCCCTAGATTCAGGGTGATAAACTTCTCTCTCTTTAAGAGGAGATGTTCCCCATGTCTCAACGGATATTATCTGTTTAATTATTACTTTGCTGAAATTGTAAATCTGGGTATTACCCGAATTATAATGTGTAATCTCACAAGATTCTGTGGATCGTAGAATCGTCTCATAATATAATCTGGGTTTATAAGATCCTGCAGGATATGATCCTGTATCCATATATTTTTGGATGAAAATCCATGGTTGATCTTTATATTTAAGATCTTTAAATTCTAGGAGCAATATTATCTCCTTGTATAGAGTTTGATTATATGCTCCATCATCTGGGTCTTCTGTAGTAATATTCACATATGAGGGTTTATTAGCCTCTTTTCTGGAGTTTTTCCATGAAAGGAATTCTTCTAATAAAGAATCCTGGTTTTCATTACTTCCAGTATTACTAGAAGTGGTTGCAATATTTGCGATATTAGCAGCTATTAGCCTTTGTTGCCCAATTTGCGCAATTACTCTGCTATTATTTTGACTAGCTCTCCCTCTTCCTCTATTAGAGGAATGAAAATAATTTCCTCTTCCACGAGGATACATACCTGAAATAAAATATAAGTTATCCACAAGAAATTATTTTCTTGTTTTCCTTTAGAATCTCAATTCGATCCTTGTAGCAGTTATATTGCTGCCATTCGTAATTTAAAAGAAATTGTTTTTGGTGAGATGATAATGAAAAATTCATGTTTAAATTATGGATATGAAAAGCATGCATTGTGCTCATTTGATTATAAAAATTGATTCTTCTATCTATTGATGAAATAATTATTCTCAGGGGTCCCTTATACACCATCATTCCTGCAGAATAGGGTTAAGATATTCTCTTGTTAAATAATCCGGTAAATTATTATCAGTACCTTTTTTATATATTATGTCGAAATCAAATGGTGCTAAATTAGACTGCCATCTTGCAAACATTTGTTTGGAGACATCATGTTTAAAATCTTTATTAAACATATATTTAGCAGCTTGACAATCAGTTTTTATAATAAATTTTTGATTATATAAATCGTCTTGGAATTTCAAAACGCATTTGACTATAGCTAAGATTTCTTTAGCAATAGTAGCATAATTCTTCTGACTTTTATTCCATTTTCCTGAATGGAATCTAACAAGAAATTCTTTCTTATCAATTGGAGATATTTGTTTTAATATGCCACCGTAACCTATTTCACTGGCATCTGTTTCAACAACTTTTTCCCATTCTGGGTTAGCTAACATTAAACATGGTAGGTTTTTTACTTGATGTTTAATTTTTTGGACTGCCTTAGTATGATATTTAGTCCAAGGAGGAGGATTATTTTTTAATCTATCATATAAGATAGCAGTATCATCTGCTAGACCCTGATAATAAGGAGAAATATAATTCAAGCTTCCTAAAAATCTTTGTAATTGAGTTTTATCAACTATTTCATCTGGAAATTTTGAAGCAAATTCTATACTTCTGTTAATAGGAATTATATTTCCTTTTTCAATATTGTGTCCTAAAAACCTTATATTAGTTTGAAATAAAACCATCTTGGGTCTACTTATAACCAAACCATTTTTGATTATTATATTCTTAAATATTTCTAAATGTTTAAAATGTGTTTCAATATTTGTTGAAAATACTAAGATATCATCAATATATACGATGATAAAATCACTATAAGGAATGAATATATCATTCATAATATTTTGAAATTCACTAGGAGCATTTTTTAATCCAAATGACATTACGTTCCATTCATAATGTCCTATTGGAACAGTGAAAGCAGTTTTATACCTGTCCTTTTCTTCTATTTGGATTTGCCAGTATCCTGATTTTAAATCAAATTTTGAAAAGATTACAGCATTATGTAATCTATCCAATAAATCTTTTTTATTTGGAATAGGGTATCTAATCCATTTTAAAACTTTATTCAATGGTTTATAATTTATTACTAATCTTGGAATTCCTCTTTCCTGTTCAGAATGTTTATTTACATAAAAAGCTGTGCAGGACCAAGGAGATTTAGAGGGTCTAATAAGACTTTTCTCAATTAAGGTTTTTATTTCTTTTTTGCATAATTGTAAATATTCAGAATTCATTTGACATGGTCTCGCTTTCGTAGGTATTTGGCTTTCCTTGAAGTCTTCTTCATAAGGAAGAGAAACAATATGTTTCTTTCTATCCCAAAAAGCATTAGGATGGTCATTACATATTTGTAAAGAGAATTGATGTTGGACTAAATTTATTTTTTCCTGTAATTTAGGATTTTTTAGCTTTTCTTCTATTGTAATGTAATTTACTTCTTGTTTAAGAAAGTTTATTTGATTCTCTTTTGCTTGTAACAAAGATTCTTTTACATTATTTATGAACCTTGTGATTGGTTCAGAAACAAAATTAAAAATTACCTGTTTCCCCTCATATGTTCCAACAATTGAATTTTTATCCACCCTTTGTAGAGGAAGAATTTGATTTAAAAAAGGTGTTCCAAGTATAATCTGAATAGTAAGGTTTTTGACTAAAATAAAGCTATTAGCTATACACATCTTATTATTGCAAATATAAGCTTTAGGCAGTTTATAATTAATTTGTAAAGGTTCACCATTAGCTGAACTAAGTCTATGAGTTGTTTTCTGAAAATATTTTGTTGGTATAATACCTTCTTGGATACAATTCAAATCTGCTCCGCTATCAACTAGAGCAATCAAATCTTTTGTGAAATCATTGTTTATTAACAGTTTAATTTTTATATGCCATTTTTGTGACGTTATCCTTTCAATTACAGACAAGAAATTTTCTTCTTCTTCAATACTATTATCAATGGACTTTCCTTTTTCTATTCTTGTTAATCTTTCTCCAAGATATTCATTATTCTTTTTTAAATTTTTTATCTAAAATTTTAAATTATCAATTTCAATTCTTAATTCTTCAATACTAACTGGTTTATTAACCTTATATTTTTGATTTAGTTGATTCTTAACTTTCATTAAAGTATATGGTTGAAAATCTTGAGAAATTTTCTCATCAGATGTTTCTCCCTGATTTTCTTTTATCATTTGAGAAATTATTCTCTCTCTTATTTCAGAATCTTTTATGACTTTAAGAAGATCCAGTATATTATTAGAAATAACATTTATTTCCATATCTTGAAATTGAGCAATAAGTTGATAGAGATTTTCTTCTTCTTTATCAGAAGAGTTTAAACATTGTTCACCATTTCTGCAAGGAAAACATTCCTCATCTGATGATGTTAAACTTTCATTTTCTAAAATATGAATATTATTCATTTCAATAGATGAAAATTCTTGAGATTCAGAATCAGATTCAGAATTTATCAAAATATTTGATAAAGTTTCTTTCAACTTTTCATCTGTTAAATTATTAATTTTTCTTTTTACCCAGCAAGTTTTTTCGTTGTGTCCAGGACGACCACATTTTTTACATATAATAAAAGGTCTATTAGGTTTAAAATCTCTTTTCCTCTTAAATTTTCTATCTTCTTTTCTTTGTTCTTTCTTTTGTTTTCTTTTGTAAACTTTATTAGCTCTTTGTGATTTGAAAACCTTTTTATTCTTAGGATCATGGATTTCTTTCATTCCAAATTGTGAACAAAATTGTCCTAACTGTCTCTTTTCATTAAGAGAGTGTTTCTTAATTTGTTGATTTAATTTTATTTCATTACATAAAGATAATCCTTCCTGGATACAAGTACCTATTAACTTGCCATAAGTATAATTTTCATAATTTATGTTAACTTCCCCTTTTCTAAGAGCCTTTCTAATTCTCTCAGCAAATAAAGGAGGCAAACCATCTATGAATTTGGATTTCCAATGAGTACTATTGGACTCTGGGAGTTCCATAACTCTGCTTAAAAAAGTATCTTTATACCACCTAAAAGATGTAAGAGTTCTACATCTAAGGTTTTGTAAAAGAGTTCTGATATTTTCTGAATTATCAGACCATCTTCCTGTGAAATGTTCAATTATATTAATTACTAATGTGTAGACAGCATTTGGCTTTTGGACATTATCTTCTTCCTTAACTGCATTTAGTATGACTTCTCTATCATGTTGAGATAAATAATTATCCCACCAACCTTTTAATTGACCTGTAAACCCAGCTACTATCATTCTAGCTATGTTTGTATCATTATTGCCATTATTTCTACAAATTGTACTATACATCATCATTCTATGGACAACATTATAAATTTGTCTTTCTGTATGACCATCAATATTCCATTCGTAAATATTTTTTCCATGATAGGAATTATTAACAACATATTCTTGTTCTTCTATTAGTACGTCTTGGGGAGTTGGTCTAGGATAATAATATAATCTTTGAGTAGGTTTTTCAGCAAACTTTTGGAGTTTATTAATCTCATCATTTATCTTTTGTTGATAATTATTATTATCTATAGATTCCGCAAATTCTTCTGATAATGTATTAATATGTAAAGATTGGAATTTTTCTCTAAGATTTTTTAACTTATCATCAAGTAATTTTGAAATCTGTTTGTTAGATTTTAATTTAAAATCTTTTACCTCTAGAGGAGGCTGAATAGATGGTGTAGCTATAATTTCTCCATCCTTATTTTTATCTTTATTTAAAGAATGTTTTATAAGTTCATTTATTGTGTTATTTAAAGTACCTAATTGTTCTCCTATAACAACCAAACATATATTGGTATAATTATTTTGTCTGAAAAGATTGTTAATATGCATAATTGTTATGGGCAATGTATCATCCTCAAGTAATTTTTGAAAAGCTTGGTAATATCTTACCTCATTATCTCTTTCTAATTTAAAAGGTAATTGTGGAGGAAAATTTGTTTTTTGGATTTGACCATTTATATTATATTCTCTTTGTATAACTGAAATCATATTATTTGTATATTTGTTCAAAAACCATGGAACAAACGGAATAATATTATTCTGTTCTTCTCGTTCATCATAAAATTCTTTTTGAAAGAATTCAAAATCTTGACTTTCAAAATTTTTAAAGAACCATTTTCTAAACGATTCCCATTTGGTTAATTTAAATTCTTCACAAATTTGTTTTCTTGCCAAAGAACCTTGGCTAAAATCTATTTTCTTTCCAGAATCCATTAAATTGAGAAATTCATTTCAGACTCAGTTAATTCTGGGTCTTGAGGCTTAAATATTCCTCTAACTATATTATTAGAATTTATTCTTAATTCCTCTATTTTCCTGTCAGGAATTTCTTCTCTGATTTGAGAAGTAGAAGCTCTAGATGGACTTCTAACAGTATATTCAAAAGGGGATATATGTTGAGACGAAGCTTTCGAAGACAAAGATCTAGTTATTCTAGGATTTATTTTTTCAAATTGTATTTGGATAGATCCTTCATTTGTTTGTATTATTTCTAATGGATTATTATCTACATACTGTTGTGAAGGAGTACAATTATTAATTACCCAATTTTCTGGAAAATTTATTTCTTCCCATTTTATTTTTCTTCTGGTTGTAATATTAGATTTTCCAAAATTAGTTTCTATAACTATTGTTTCATTTAATGGTTTATCAACCATCCTACAATGGGGATTCAAAGTAAATAACGGTTTGTAATATATTCTATAGCAAATACACATCACTTCTGACCCTGGAGCATAATTATATCCATGAGTTTTGACATTTAAAGTGAGAGCATCTGTAATATTAACATCAGATAGTGATAATTGTAGATTAGGATACACGTTAAAATAGACTGGACCATGTGCCAGACTAGATTGAATTATTCCTACTAGGGATTGTTTCCAGTTTAAATTTCTACCATCCCTTAAAGCTGCAATGAAGCTTTCTGGTAACCATTCAAGGGTCAGTGGTTTGAAAGCAATTTGAACCAAACCTATATGTATAAATTTATATTTATCTTTTTTATATTTTTCTAAATCTCTGTTATTAAGGAGTTTTATTATCATATCTTCTTTATTAAGAGAAATCGTTTCTTCAGTAGTTTTTACTACCTGTTTTAAACCAATTCTTTCAAATGTTCCTAGTTTATAAACTAGTTTATAATCAACCTTTGGAATTGTCCATTTATTTAATAAATCTAAATTATGAGGGATATCATACTCTTCCTCAATACTGTTTTTAACAGTATCTTTATCTTTAAGGATATTCATAAATTTATTTTCAAGTGTTGAATTTCCCCAATGATACCAGTTAACCACCATGGCTCTGATACCATAATATATTTTATATCATAATAATTTTATTTTAAATTAAAATTTTAACTTGTAAAAAGTAACTTGTAAAGAATCATGTATGAAACTTTAGGTACTATGGTTTCTTTACCCATATTTCAACTGGCTAATAGTATTAACATGCGGTCAGTACAGGCCACGCCCTAGAAACGCCTTAAATCAACACGGCAACAAACGGGCTACCATAATTCGACCACGATATTAATATTATGCCTGTTTTAATATAGAACCAACCTTAGACAACTACCAAAGCTGTATACATACTTTATACAGTGTCCAACAAATATAATAAACGTTAAAACAAGAGGGGATTATATGGCTAAATGACTACTTCATTAAGCAATACTTCAAAAAAACATTACATATATATGTTTATGCGGTTCTCATGCTTCTTATGTTTAATAAATAACCTTAAGTAGAGTATTGCTAGAAATGTATGTGCACTTTGTATGCAACGCGTTAAATATATAGTGGGAAGGAGAAATATGCGTGATTATACGGTTACGTAACAATCTTATTTATCATATTTAAAACTATATGTACATAGACTAGTGACTACATGTATTTATGTGGTTTGAGCCTTTGTGGGGTTCTCAGCATAAAATTAATTAAATGTTGAATCTATAATATATGTAAATGAAACCTTTAAAAGCTTTCTGGTTGATCCTTACATTTTCTCAAGTCACCAGATTGCATTATTTGTAAATGAATGATTCTCATGCATTTGATCCGAATTCACGGGTATGAGTCTTACCAAACCCAGATATTCCTTAAACGGGTTATAACATCTCATTAAATTAAAAATTAATCGCACCAAGTATTTGATATGAAAATCCTATAAAATAAAAATATACTAAAAATTAATATATGATTTCGTTATATATAAGGGTTTGGATCAAATACAAATGAAATTAACGTGCTAAATGTGAGAATCAATTAGAGTAATTATATATAAAAGTAGAGTAATTATGTAATTACATCATAGAGTAATTATCATAGAGTAATTACACAAAATTACTCTACTTGTATATATAATTACTCTACTTGATTCTCACGATTAGTACATTAATTTCATCTGTACGTTAAACTTCCCATATATATATATATATATATATATATTCTTTATAGTTAAAAAACAATTTTATAAGCGGGTTATGAGTCTCATCAAACCCAAATAGCTTTTAAACCGGGTTATAACATTTTTATTTATATGTGAAACTCTTTCATTATCAAATGTTAACTTTTGTACAATAAATAATATAAAATTTCACAAAATAAATAAATGTTATAAACGAAAAATGTAAAACAACCCCCGTATTACGGGGATAAAAACTAGTGTTTCTATGTAGGTGTGTGTGCGAGAACAAAAATAAAAGGACTAAGACTGTAACAAAAGTTTAAATTATGGCGAAACATGACGTAGGATGAAATAACTAACAAACCGCAGGGCTTGTTTTGCCATTTTCTTCCGTCAGATTCTTATGGTGTCCAAAAGTGTAACTTGTTTATCTTTGTCAAACTAATGTGCCAAAGACTAATAGGCCCAATAACCACGAAAATGAGAAATAATGGAGAAAGGGAAAACCTTTTGTTTGGGCTAACTCTACACAATAAATAAGGTGTAAAGGGCTTATTTAACCAATATTGTTTCGGCCAAATTTTATGGTGGGCTAAGTTGATGAACCTAAACTTGATTTTATTTGTTTGTTATTTTGTTAATAACAGTTAGTGCACAAAAAACCCGTATCCGGAACCGGACCCGAAAAAATATCCGGAACCGGTTTTCTTTATACTCGGGTATTCTATACCCGAAACCGGAACCGACCCTACCCGTAGGGTAAGGATAGGGTATGCATTTGAGGTCAATACCCGTACCCGGAACCGTAACCGATTTATACCCGTAAATACCCGGACCCGGTCATACCCGATACCCGATACCCATTTTCTAATACCCGAAATAATACATGAGTTTTTATAGTATATTTTTATGTTTAATTCACAACTTTTATGTTTAAGTTTTTTGTAAAATGCATATTACTAAGTAAATAATTTGTAATTAAGTGGATTTATGGAATTGTATTATAGTTTAATTATTTTTATACATTACAAAGCAAATTTTAATTTTAAACAAATTAAAAAATGTATAAAAAAATTACAAATTCAAAACCGGGTATTAATACCCGGTCGTACCCGGTCCCAATACCCGAACCCGATCATATCCTACCCAGGTAGATAGGGTTGAGTTTTTCTCCTCAATACCCTACCCGATTTCTCTCAATACCCGATTTTCCAATACCCGATCATACCCGAAACCGGTTCCATACCCGAACCCAGGTATTAGAAAAACCCGATTTATGCACCTCTAACAGTTAGAGGTGAAAAAAAAACTAGAAACCGGAACTAAAATAAAAACCCGGAACCAGTTTTTTTAATACCCGTACCCGACCCTACCCGTAGGGTACGGATAGGGTATGCATTTCGGTACTAAAACCTGAACCCGAACCGAACCCGATTTGTACCCGGTAATACCCGAAAACCTGAACCGCTTCCATACCCAGAACCGGGCATTTCAAATACCCAATGTTTACCCGAAAAATACCCCTAAAAAGTGCAACATTTTAAAAAATCCAATCTATATCCGAAAAAACCCTGAAAATAAGGTTTTTCAATACCCGAAAACAGGGTATTCAAATACCCGGTTTTAGAATGCCCGGGTCTATACTCGACCCAAACCCGACGCATAGGCAGTGGCGGATCCAGATGGAAATCTTAGGGGTAACACTCAAAAATATTTTTTTATCGTATTTCATACAATGCAAACAATTTTTTTACCGTATTTCATATAATAACCGATTTTTTTTACCTTATTTCATATAATATTTTTTAAACTTGGTGTTAGACCAACATTATCATTTTTTTGGAATTTTCGTTTAAATAGTTTGTTAACAAGATTTTGTCGTTTCATATTCCAAGTTCCTAATTTTAGAAGAAACAAAATATAAACCCTAAATTTTTAATCAATTCCAATTTACATTATCCAAATATTCAATAAACCAATCAATCATTTAAATATTCAACTGCCAATAAATAAATCCAAATTAACAATTTATATAAACAAATTAACTATTACAATTTTAGATAAAAGTACAAGAATACTTAAACTAAACAAGTAAAAGTCGAACCGTGAAAGATGAATTGAGGAAACCTCGACCGTCGCCTACTCGACTGCGACGTGGAGGTCCGGTGATTGGAAGAGGGCAACAGGTTCAGGATAGCGTGGGGTGGATAGTGGCAGAATGAAACATTGTTTTGTTGAATGTTGATGCCCGATCTAAACCAAATGTTCAAGGGGAACAACGAATGATGATTATATTTGGTTTGGACTTTAATTTGGTTAGTCTTTAAAATTTGGTTTGACTTTAATTGGTTTTAACTTTTAATTTGGTCAGTCTTTAAAATTTGGTTTAACTTTAATTGATTTTACCTTTTAATTTAGTGGTGTTTTGAACAAACATGGGTAAAGTTATATTTTTCAGGGATAGCGAAATACGAAAACCAATCGAAAAAAAAATCTGCACTACTGGCGAAAAGTTGAGAGGTTGCGGAGGCTACCCCTTGGTTACATGCTATGTCCACCATTGTGCATAGGGTATGGTTTTTAGAGACAATACCCAGACCCGAACCCGACCCGGGTATTACCAATACCCGATTTTTCAATACCCGGTCATACCCGAACCCGGTTCTATACCTGTAAAGGTAGGGTACTAAACACATAACCATAACCCTAGGACTAACTTGTTAGACCTTGAGGGGTGAATTTGTATTTTTTCAATACGCAAACCCGGGTATTTGAAAACCCGATTTATGCACCTCTAATAACAGTAATATACTACAAAGTACAAATTCATGTTTCCTCCACAAATTAAGGAGTTGGTTATCAGGTGATAAAATGGGTGTATCGGTCGAGTGAGGTAATAGGTTATATCGGGTTCAGGTCAAATTGGTTTCAGACCAAAACGAATTGTTTTAAAAATTGGTCAATTTAGTTTGGGTTCAAAACAAGTTTTAACAAAAATGAAATTGGGTTGAAACGGTTCACTTTAATAAAAGGTACAAATGCTAGTCGGGTAAGCACCCTGATTACTAAGTTGTTTTCCTTTTAAAACGATTTACCAAGTTCTTACTTATAGTAAAACCACGAGATCAAATTTCCAGGCAGTCCGGGGGGTTGTGACATAGGATTTCTAGGGCCAAAAGCAAAGTTGTATATGCTTTCTTCAATAGATATTGTAACACTTAACTCATAAGACTATATTATTGAAATATACTTGAATTTAACTTTTGATTAAAACATAACTAACAAAATTAGAACTTGTAACATGGCCAATTAAAGGTTTATATTATCCGTTTCTGGAAAACAAAAAAAGTTTTCTGTTATTCGTTTTAGGAAACAAAAAAAAGGTTTGTATTATTGTCTCCTTGAAACACGCTACACAATTTTATTGGAGTAGTGGGCATAATCCAGTGTACAATATGTATTACACCCCCGCTAAATCATTAAACAAAGATGTCATGCATCCTTTTTGAAGATATCGGCATATTGGGAGGTTGATGGAAGATGAAAAACGCGAAGTTGGCCCATGGCCACTTTTTCCTGCACAAGATGAATGTTAATCTTGATATGTTTGATGTGTTGATGTTGAACCGAGTTTGTAGAGAGATAGATGACACATACTGTAACACCTCAACCCAAAGCAAGCTGACATGTCTTTATCACAGATATCATAAACCAAACACAATCCAATTAAACGAAAAGAAAAGGAATTCAAAGATAACCAATAGGTTCAAACAAACTGAAAGAAAATCCTAAGTCATTTTTATTAAATACTAAAAACAAAAGAAAATATAATAAAAGTCTTTATTGAACTTCATTTTACTCTTATCATTGATTTCCCTGATTTCCCGGATTACCTATGAACAAATAAGAAAAACACAGACAAAGAAAACACGGCTGAGCCAAAAATTACCTAGTAACTGATAGAATAATAGTACATGTAAAGACGAACCTACGAGAAAAAAAATAGAACTGACACTAGAACCAAAATTGAACTAACTGAAACTAATACATATACTAAATCTAATACTAATACAAATGCTGATATACACCAATCTACTAAATAATAGAATCAGATACAAACAATAATTATAAACATATACAGAAACAGATGCAGAAACATATATCAAACTACATGGCAATGATATATCCACAAAAGAAGTCGTGTACACAGAAGCTTCCAAAGCCAGAAACAAAGGGGGTACACAATAGCTAATCCATGCACCTATGAGATGGTACGAGTGGCGCACACGCATTATTCCATCCCCTAGAAATTAAAAGTCAGAACAGAACTAGGATCGATCCATAGGCCTCTAAGCAGGCCTAAAACTACATAAGTACTAGTTAGAGACGCCATGAACTTTAATTACGCACTGTCACGACAAGTGCCATGCCGTTGACGCCTAACAAGTCATAAAATGCTAGAGTTACAGAGTACTAAAGCTAAAACCATGTAAGTAAACATATTCAAATAGGAATATGCAACAAAGAGTACAAAATTTATAATCTATTACATGCTACAAGAATATATTATATAACATACCTGAACTCAAAATGTAACTGACACATAATGAAAATCCATACTACTAAGTAACGAAATAAAGTCAATACTATAATTAAACAAGAACGGAAACTGTACTACGAAGTAATGAAATGTAATAAATACTATGAGTGAAAGAAACCAGAAACCGTACCTTAGTAGTCGATGAGCAAGCAAGTAAAGTCGAGTCGCGTTAAGTTGCACTAACACCTAAATTTTATTTATTTTCCATTTAAACTTACTAAACCGAGGTTAGTCGATTAATTGATTTTCCGGTGACGGGGACTTGTAAAATCTATATTGTGTCATATTTTATGGCGAAAAGGTTTTTCACTAATAAATTCACATAATACTAATACATATAATAATTAGCAGTATAAAAGACTATTCAGTCTTATTTTCTTCATGCTTTATAAAGAATTAGTGTTTACTGGCGCGTTACGCCGGAGAAAGTCACACCCCAACCTAAGACAGAAATGCCGGGGCAAGAACTGATTGTTCACAGCTCCTAAGGTACTATCATGCAATAATTTAAAAATGACAATATTTATTAAATTAAATTAAATATTCCAATAATCCATACAATTTAAAAAGACAAGTACAAATCATTTAAAACAAAACTAATAAGTTCAAAATTTAAGTCTTGATATATTGTGTCTTGATATTATTCTTATAACTTAAAGCAACATTTAAATCTTTTCCAAAAGCTTGCATTCAATTCAATCTAAAACCTGCATATGCGTATAAAATAAATATATTTTGTCAACACTAGGTTGAGTGTGTAAAACACCAGTTAGTTTAATATAATATAATATAAAAATAAGCAAATTGTCATTATGAGATATACAATCAAGCCAAATGAGCAAAAAATCAGTGCGGTAAAACCATCGCCTTGTGAAGTGGGATTTGGCTACTACGTCGGTCGTATGATCATACTATAATGTGACTATGATGGACCTCTCCGAATGCGTTCAAATAAACTAGTTATAAATAGCAATTAAGACAACTGATAACACACAAGGTTAACAATTGCTAATGTGAATACTAATAGTAGGTAAAAAATATAAATAGGCATATGTCCCCAAAAGTTTGGAAACAAGTAAAAGAACTGGAGCGATAACTAACCTTATCAAACCAGTGAAGGAATGAAAATGAAAAGAATAATAATAACTATGCGTCATGCTCGCCGTGAATTAGAAAGGAAAATCCTAAGCATGAGTAAATACGGAGAATACTATGGATCAATTAATGGACTAATAGAGGTTTGAGATATGAACATATATTTGTAAGATAGTAAATATAATTGAATTTTTTATTTATTAATATATGTTAGGGCACATATTTTTGTGCTGAGGATATATTATCCTTATATGACTTATTGATCATTTATTCTTAAGATATGTTTCAGGTCGCTCAGGATTGAGGATCCTCAGTGTTAATTATCTACTAACTGTTGTATTCTTTGAATGATATTGTATTTAACAGTTATAACGACTAAGAGACCAAGTCAGCCCACTAATTCGCAACTCAATGGAAATAGCACGTGGTAAAAGTGGATGCAACGTTTCTATGGAGTAGTGGCGAGTTTATAGGGTTGTTAGTTAGCTTCATTTTTGTATATATTGAGCTATATCGGTTTAGGTAAAACACACAACTTACACACTCTAGTTCGCAAAGATTATTCTAGCAACACTACTTACACTTAGCTATTATTGTATTCACCGATCTTTAGCTCCACCATTGTAACCTTACTTTTTTGATTAATATAGTGGTGATAGACGATTTGTCATCACCCGGGGTTTTTGTGCCGGCGATCATAAACCGATCAAGGGATTTTCCTCGTAACAAATCCTCGTGTTTATCAGTATTTCATTTACATAATCACCATTTTTATACAAGCACTATACCCCACTAAACAAATTTGGTTACATTATCCTTAAACCGATTTTTGACCAAAACAATTTGGTGCCCACCGTGGGGCAATTAGTGCTTTAATCCAGAAAATTTCTCATCAATTTTTAACATTTCCAACCTATACCGTTACCAATGGCCTCTCAACAAACCTCTGCTTCAACTACCATGCCTTCATCACTTTCTCTCTCATTAAAAACCTCATTGCCAATGCCTCTTCCACCCGCGGGAGTACAAAGGACTAACGCTGCTGGGAGCAAGATGATAACTCTTGTCTTCCAAGGCTCGAAGTCCACTGCTGCCACTTCTGTGGTAAGTTCTAAAAATGATGTTTTTGCTATGTTTTCACAGGTTAAGGCGTACATGGAGCAGCAGAACAGTACCAACTAGAAGATCCCACGCGAGATAGAAGATCTCAAGAAGGCAAAGAGGCCAGTGGAGGATCAGACTCCCTTGATAGCTAGGATGCTGGATTTCACTACTCAAGGATCCGTGGCTCAACATGCTCAAGGATCATCCATCCTTCAACCATGATCCATGGGTCAGCATACTCAAGGATCCTCCATCTTCCAACAAGGATCATCCATCCTTCAACCAGGATCCATAAGTCAGCATGCTCAAGGATCCTCCATCATTCAGCAAGGATCATCCATCCTTCAACCAGGATCCATGGGTCAGCAAACTCAAGGATCCTCGTTCCTTCAGCAATGATAATCCATCCTTCAGCCAGGATCCTCTGGATTTCATCAAGGATCCTTCAAATTTTAACCTCAAGGATCCTTCAAGCAGAATCAAGGATCCTAGGGACTTCAACACCAAAGGTCGTCAGAAGTGCATGAGGGAGACTTCATCCATATGCATACCATTTCCACTGGTGGACCAACTATCATAGCTGATGCCTCTTATCCAGGATGCTCTTTTGGGATGCCAACATTTTGTCTATAAAGAGGTAACCTTTATAATCATATGTCTTTAGACACTAACCCTGGTTCTAAGCAGGATACATGTATCAATCTATCCATGGCCAAGGAACTACAGAAACTGAAGGATATGATATCCAGTGTTCCAGGAGTGGTTTGACCCATTCTTGAAATTTCAGAAGGAAGCTATAAGCTGTAGAGGTTTGATCCACCAATATGTGATGCTGAAATCCCGAAATGCTTCCAAACACCCAACATGAAGGTTTACGATGGCTCAACCGATCCAGAGGAGCATGTGGCTTAGTAAAGGGAGAGAATGGAAATCAATCCCATTCCGGAAAGGCTTCAAGAAGCCTACGAATGCAAAGGTTTTGGATAGATATTAACTGGATCCACTCTCAAATGGCTGCTAAGTCTTCCTTCCTACTCTGCTACATCATTTTCACACTTAGTTAATTTATTCAATATCCAATTTTCTCATAGTAGAAAATTCGAGAAATTAACTAGTGATTTATATCGCGTTGTCCAAAATCGTGATGAATCCTTAAGGGATTTTGTCTCCAAGTTTGGAAGGGAGGCCTTAGAAATCCCAAATTTTGACATGGCTACGGCTGTTGAGGCATTAAAGATGGGGTTACAAAAGGGCTCCCGTTTTATGATGATCTGGTTATGACCCCATGCAGGACATTAGATGAAGTCAGGAACAGGGCGCTCAGGTTCATAAGACCGGAGGATGATAAAAGGATCCAAGAACGGTTGGGAACTCCAATAAAACAAGAGTCACCTGACAAGAAACAAGGATCCTCCTACAGGAACAACAATCCTAAGCAGTATTCAAAGTTCAATAACCAAACTGTCCGTTCGGTCAAAGAAGAGGACGATGATGATGAGGATTATCCAAGATTTTCCGAGTATTGCTTCTCTGTTGATACTCATGGCTTAATATGAGCTATAATAGATCTTGGAGAAAAAGAAAGATGGCCTCGGAAGAATGAGAAATCAACATCCTTCAAGGATAAGTCCAAATGGTGTGCATTTCATGAAGACTTCGGTCACATGACCGATGAGTGTACTGGTCTACGAAGAGAAATTGGACACCTTTTGAGTAAGGGACACTTCAAGTAGCTGATGGGAAGAAAGAAATCAAGGATCCAGGATCCTGAAGAAATCCCACAAAAAGCTGCTCCACCACCACCTGATGCACAAATCATCAATTTTATCTCCGGGGGTTTAGACATATGTGGAACCTCATTCTCCTCGGCAAAACGGCATGCCAAGGAGACCAAATTGGAGAATGGTGAAAGACCCATCCGTAAAACAACGCTAACCGATCAAAGTGTTATAACATTTGATGAAGAGGATCGCATGCACCTTCAGGATCCTCATCATGATGGTTTGATCATTACTTTATTTATTGCTAATCACTACGTTCGCAGGATCCTCGTTTATGGCTGGAGTTCGGTGAACATAGTTCAGGTCGATGTACACAAGAAAATGAACATTCCTGAATCAGAAATCACACCAAGAACGTCTGTCCTCGTTGGTTTTAGTGGAGAAACCAAAAACACATTGGGGACATCAAACTTCCTATTAACATTGAGGGAGTCAACTCTTTTCAAAAGTTTTGTGTTGTAGATAACTTTTCGTGTTGTAATGTGATTCTTGGCAGGCCCTGGATACATGAGATGAAAGTAGTAGCCTCCACCTATCCTCAATGCATCAAACTTCCGACCCCTTGGGGTGTAGTGAAGATTGACAACGACCAAGCAGAGGCAATGAACTACTGTACTTCCTCTATGAAGCCAGCTACGAAGCAAACTATCGCATAACAATCAATGCACAATTGAAGAGAGGTACTGGAGGCCCGAGAAAAAGATTTGAAAGAAGTATCTTTAGACCCTGAGGATCAAGTTGTTAAGGTGTATGTAGGATCCAATATCCTCAGCAACATCGAAGAGGATCTGGTATCCTTCCTCAAACAAAGGAAGTCCACCTTTGCCTTCAAACACTCAGACATGAAAAATGTTATTACATATAAGTTAGGGATAGATACGTTTATCAGGCCTGTCCACCAGAAACGGAGGAAATTTGCGCCTGAAAGAAATATCATTATCCTGGAGGAGGTTGAAAATCTTCTCAAAGCAGGTATGATAAGAGAGGTAAAATATCCAAGATGGTTAGCCAATGTAGAGGTAGTCTCTAAGAAAAATGGAAAGTGGAGGGTATGTTTCGATTTCAATGATTTAAACAAGGTGTGACCTAAGGATCCTTTCCCCTTACCTCATATTGACTCCATGGTGGATGCCACGGTAGGAATGAAATGCTCACTTTGGATTTCAAAAAATTCAGATGGAACCATCTGATCAAGAGGATACAACATTCATGACACCTACCGGCATATATTGTTATATTTCCTTGCCGTTCGGACTAAGAAATGCAGGGGAAATATACCAAAGATTAGTCAACATGATGTTCAAGGATCAGCTAGGAAAGACCATGGAAGTCTACATAGATGACATGGTAGTGAAGTCAAAGAAAGCTGAGGATCATTTTAAAGATCTTGAAGAAACATTCAATATCTTGGAGCAGTACAATATGAAGATGAACCCATCAAAGTGCCATTTTGGTGTCAAGGATGGGAAGTTCCTAGGATATATGGTGACTAAGAGGGGAATAGAAGCAATCCTTGAACATATTGAAGCCATCATCAATTTGAAGTCTCCTGTGAATGATAAAGATGTCTAAAGACTGACAGAAAGAATAACTACCCTCAACAGATTCATTTCTAGATCCTTAGAGAAGTACAAAGACTTCTATGATATCCTGAGGAAGAATAAGAAATTTGAATGGACTTAAAATCATGAGTATGCGCTAAAGGCTCTTAAGAATTATCTATCCTCAGCACCAGCCTTGATGAAGCCAATAGATGGTGAGTCGTTGTCCTTATACTTAGCCGTTTCAGGTAACGCAGTCAGTGCTTTTCTGGCCAAGGATCATGAAGGTCAACACCATCTGGTATATTATGTAACTAAAAGCCTCTTAGACGCAGAGGTAAGGTATTCTCACCTTAAGAAATTAATTCTTGCTTTAATTATGGCCTGAACTAAGTTGAGACATTATTTTGAAACACATACTATTATTGTAAGGATTAACTATCCTGTTAAGAATTTGCTTAGAAAACCAGAAATGACAGGTAGGATGGCCAAGTGGGTTGTGAAGCTAAGCGCATATGATATTCAGTATGAGCCTAGGACAACCATTAAGTCACAAGCATTTGCAGAATTTGTGGCTGATTTCAGTATTGACATGCAAAAGGAAGCTGATTTGGAAGTTTAGCAACTAGAAGAAACCAAGGATCCTTGGATCCTCTTCAAAGATGGAGCATCCAACGGAAGAGGAACATGATTGGGTATTCTACTGAAATCGCCACAGGAGGACATAATACCCCAGTCCATTGCATGTGAATTTCAAGCCACCAACAATGAGGTAGAATACGAAGCACTTATCACAGGTTTACTTTTAGCCAAACAAATGAGGTTCAAGCATCTTCAAGTTTATATAGATTCTTTACTTATAGCTAACCACTTTAACAGTTCTTATACTGTGAAAGGTGAGAATACGATCAAGTATTTATAAATTGTGAAGGAATTAGCGAAATCCTTCGAGTTGTTTAGTATCATGCATGTATCAAGAGAAGAAAAAGCTGGGGCAGATGCCTTAGCAAATTTAGCATCATCCTTGAAGATCCTAAATGATGTAAAAATACCCATCATTCACATATTGTCTCCGGAAATTGGAAAACAGGAAGCTATGGAGGTGACAATGGATCGCGCATAAGAACTTAAGGATCCTTCATTCTCTCCAAAAGTAGGATATTGGATCCTTCCAATCAAGAAGTTCCTCTAATATGGAGAAATCCCTACAGGGCAGAACCCTAAAGCTTTCAGAATAAAGGTATCACAGTTCATTGTTTTACAAGATACTGTATATAGAAAGTCACTTGCAGGTCCCTACTTGAGATGCATCGAGGATCCTGAAATACAAGAGGTGCTCCAAGACTTCCACGAAGGTGATTGCGGCAACCACACAAGGGGGAAGAACATTATTCTCCAGGATACTTAGGGCTGGATTCTTCTGGCCAACAATCAAGAAGGATGCCATTGAATACTCAAGAAAGTGTGATGGTTGTCAAAGGTATGGAAACATTCTTCACCAGCCAGCAGAACCTATGTCTCCTATATCCTCTTCATGGCCCTTCATGTAATGGGAAATGGATATTGTTGGTAAGCTACCAAAGGCACCCGGCGGAAAAGTCTTTATGCTTGCTATGATAGACTACTTCTCAAAATGGATTGAAGCAGAAGCATTCATTCAAGTCCTGAAAGGGAAGTTATATCCTTCATTAAAAGTAATATTATAACTAGATTTGGTATCCCTTCTGAAATTGTTTTTGACAATGGATCCCAGTTTATTGGGAAAAGAAATACTAACTTTTGTGACAATTGGGGCATCAAGATGATCACTTCTACACCAATTCATTCTCAAGCCAATGGTCAAGCAGAGTCAAGCAATAAGATTATCATTATTAACCTAAAGAAGAAGCTTGGATTCAAGAAAGGCAAGTGGGCTGAGGAACTTCCTTATGTTCATTGGACTAATAGAACAACACCCAAGAATGCAACAGGTCAAACACCCTTCTCATTGGTGTTTGGAGCGGAAGCTTTAATCCTACAGAGATGGTGGTTCCTACCACTAGAACAAGCATCCATGATCCTCAGGCCAACGATGAAAGTTTTATCCAGGATCTAGACACTGTTGATGAGCTCAGAGACCTAGTAAAGATCAGAATGGCAGCATACCAACAAAGGATAGCTGGGGAATACAACAAGAACATCAGAATTCGAAGATTTCAAGAAGGAGATTTGGTCTTAAGGAAGGCTTTCCAAAATACAAATAATCCCACAGACGGAAAGCTTGCACCTAAGTGAGAAGGGCCCTATTTGATTGAATCAGAAGCAGGAAATAGGGCATACCATCTACATACCATTGAAGGTGAGCTGACTGCCAAGAGCATGGAATGCTATCCATCTTAAGAGATACTTCGTTCAATCAGGATCAAGGATCCATAAAGAATCAAGGATCCTAAAGTTGTGTTAAGTGACAATGCAGATGTCGGTTAGAGATTTAATGATCAAGAGGTTGGCCACCTCTCCCTAACGTTCAAGGTACATCGATATCTCCCTGGTCTAATCCCACGATTAAGGTGCGATCCTTGATGATCACACCTTATAAGGTTTAAAGGTTTTCACCTTTCTCACGAATTAGAGTTTCTACACTCTCGCCTGTAGCGCACGCTATCCAAAGTATAATTCGGGGGCAGTGGGACCAGTACAGACGTAGTGGCTAAAAATTTCATTGCTTTCGGCTATATGGAGGATCCTATGAATTAATGGTAGACGTACCATACACACGGTTTTGGTGTTTTCACGTCACTCATGTTTGGGCTAAATCCCGGTTTGGGCGAGTCCCCAGTTTAACAATCGTATCTTTGGGCCAGACCCTAGTTTGGGCTTGTCTCCAGTTGTTGGGCTTGTCCCCAGTTTATTTGGGCTTGTCCCTAGTTGTTGGGCTTGTCCCCAGTCTATTTGGGTTTGTCTCCAGTTTGTTGGGTTTAATCCCAGTTATTATGATAAGCTATTTGCATCAGGTATCTTAAGTCTAACTACAAGGATCATGGAAACATTCACACTTGTGATAATTTAGGTCTAATCATACCTTATGGTATGATCTTTACTTATCAATTTGCATATATTCGGATTATATCTTTAATTAATTCAAATATGTAAGGACCTAGGATCCTTATTCTGTTTTTACAAGGATAGTTTATCCTTGAAACTTTTCTTAAAACATTTCTAAAAATTCTTTATGGATCTAAACTGTAACAACTATTCTTTCATAATAATAAATAGTAAGCAAATAGTCAAAAGGTTTAAGTTATTATTATTAAAAGGTCACCTGATCTTACCAAAAACCTTAATCCGGATTTCACCATACAAAAGATGAACATTCCACCCGGGTTAAGCATGTGCTACTAATAGTTTTAAAGTGTAGGAAAGACAAAGGAAATGGACATCAAAGGCTTCATCCCCGAAAAAAGAGGATCCATCCACCTTTGCTACCCCTCATAATTGTCTTAAGGATCACAAATCCGTTACCCTAGTTAACTATTGTCATAATACAAACCATAAAATATCCATCATAACACAAACAAATAAAAAAGGGGGCTCGGGTCTTGTCTTCTTTATCCTTCATTGCCCACTTTAGCAACCTCCTCCTCAGTCGCTGCATCCTTCCCCGCTTCAGCCATCTCAGCCTCTTGACCACCAGCCGCAATATTCGTGCTCTCACCAGATTCATCTTCGCCACCGCCTAACGCTGCCAAAGCCTGCTTCCAATTTGCCAAATCCCATGCCGACTTGTCAAAAGAAGGATCATTAGCCTCGGTCACAATTTTGATCCTGGCTTGAAGAACAGACTTGGCGGCCCATATTTTTGACTCGTTGGTAGCACGGGTCACCTCCTCTTGCAGTTGAGCTTCAATTGAGGATGCGTGTTCCTCAACTTGCTTCTTCTCCTTGGTCAGCTTGGAGATACTCTTGTCCTTAGCAGCAGCCATAGACCTCATTCCCGACAGAGTCTGTTCATAGTCCTTGACCATCTTGTCATAGTAGCTCTAGGCGGAATCCATGGCCTGTATATTGAAGAAAAATAAGTTCAGAAAGATTTGGGATCCACAACAGCAAATAAAGAGGATAAAGGATCCTTACAGAGCAGACGAGGTACTTTCTGGTTTCGAAAGGATATTCCGGCTAAACAGTTTTCTTTCTCTTTGAAGCTCCAACTTGGCACGAGTTGTTACTGGGCGTGGTTCATGGACTGGTGTGCTCTTTGGGGTCTCCTTCTTCATGATAAGACAGTCAATGTCTTCTAGAGATAATTGAGAAACAGATTTACCAGATTTCTGAGCACCTACAAAATACAACATAAAGATAAGTTTCCTCTTATTTTCATTTGATATCAAATAATGCTATTAATATTCTTACTTAACATATTGCTTATTGATTATGAGATCAACTCTTGGAAGGATTCAGTGAACTTGGCTTGAAAGGCTCTAATTTCTGGATCCAGCAAAAGAAATTTCTTCACTCTCTCTTTGAATCTGGGAAGCTCGGCCAGCAAATCAAAGTTATCAACTGAGAAACAAGATTGAAATGGTTAGATAAAGGATATGTTATTTTCTTTGCATTATCTAAGGATCCGGGATCCTACCCTTCTTGATCCACCTTTTGGGTAGATTAGACCCACCAGGGCTAGAATCCTTTTTTACGAAGAAGAACTGATTTTTTCCAAAAAGCACCATGTTGGTTGGCTTTGGAAATGGGAATTGGTTGATATGGCTTTGACTTCAAGATATATCGATTAGAGATGTGGGTGACTAAAGTATAGAGATAAGACAGTTCCGATTTCGATACCCTCTTCCTCAACGATTCTTTCAATGGTGTCTAACACTCTCCAAAGCATCGACATTGGAAACGCAGTCGCTTCGGACACCAGAATTAAACGGGCGAAAAATGGTTCTGACCGGAAATAGTGAACGGAGGTCATCGATCTCAGGGTTGGTAAATTTAAAAATCTTTGATGAGGGGTTAATAAGAAAACCTTGGAGTCGAAGATCACTAAAGTCTGACTTTCGGAAAAAGACGAGACAAAAATAGCAGACATAATAAAAAGAAGACAAAAAGAAAGGAAAGGAAAGAATACCTGTTTGGTCGCCGAAGATGTGATTATAAATGAATAATGGTGATCTCATATATAGGCGGGAGGCATTAAATCAGGATGGGGGATAATTACATCTGACCTATCACATCTAATCTTATTATTTTGTAGGTTATTTAAATTTCAAAATGACAGCTGTTATCGACTTACAACCGCCATTTTGGGGGAAATTGTTAGGGCATAGATTTTTGTGCTGAGGATATGTTATCCCTATATGACTTATGGATCATTTATCCTTAGGATATGTTCCAAGTCGCTCAGGATTGAGGATTCTCAGTGTTAGTTATCTACTAACGGTTGTTTTCGTTGAATGATATTGTATTTAACAGGTATAACGGCTAAGACTCCAAGTCAGCCCACTAATTCGCAGCTCAATGGAAATAGCACTGGTCAAAGTGGACGCAACGTTTCTATGGAGTAGTGGCGAGTTTATAGGGTTTTTAGTTAGCTTCATTTTTGTATATACTGAGCTATATCGGTTTAGGTAAAACACACAACTTACACACTCTAGTTCGCAAAGATTATTCTAGCAACACTACTTACACTTAGCAATTATTGTATTCACCGATCTTTAGCTCCACCATTGTAACCTTACTTTTTTGATTAATATAGCAGTGATAAACGATTTGTCATCACCCGGGGTTTTTGCGCCGGCGATCATAAACCGATCAAGGGCTTTTTCTCGTAACAAATCATCGTGATCATCAGTATTTCGTTTACATAATCACCATTTTTATACAAGAACTATACCTTACTAATCAAATTTGGTTACATTATCTTTAAACCGATTTTTGACCAAAACAATATAGATTATGTTGGTGCATGATTCCAGTAGTTCATTTGTCTCGTGTTTATTTGTGTCTGTAATCGTTACATTGTTCTTGTTTGAACTAGTTTTGTTTAGTGATTTAGCGAACTTGTTTGTGAGCGAAGTTAGGACAACTTCGCCTAGTTTGTTAGGCGTAGTTGTCATGCTATATATTATCTAACTTCGGCTCATTCTTAAGAACTTTGGACTGCTGGGTTTTGGTGACTCTCTGGGTCACGTGTTTGGTCTTTGGTTATTACCTTTGCAATATAACAAGTATTCTCTTATATACTCGTGTGTTCGCTTGTCTTTTACGTGTTCATCGTCTTGGCACTCGTATCGTGTACGCAGGGGATACCGCACCCTTATGTTACGAGATACTCTTGTGTAGATCAGGCTGAGAACCTACAATTGGTATCAGAGCATTTGCTCGTGATTGTGTGGTTCGGGATTATCACACGTGTGTTAATATTGTTCCGTTAGACTATTCACAGAACTGTTTTACGTTGAGATACCCCTCATTTGTCAGTTCTCTACAATACTCATCAATTACGGCTTTCCTTCACCCCCGGTACCTTTAAAATCAGCTGTGTCAAGCCTGCAAGAACAAGCCGTTTATGAGGCGAAGTTTTCGACACACAAACTAGGGTTTTTAGCGAACATATATGGTTTTGGCGAAGTTTTTGACCTGCGAAGTTGTTGACCTGCGAAGTTGTTGACCTGCGAAGTTGTTAACCTGTGAAGTTGTTGACCTGCGAAGTTGTTGATCAGAAGCTCTTAACCAGCGAAGTTGCAGGCTAGCGAAGTTGTATTAACTTCACTGCTCACTGCTCACAGAATTTTGTTGTTGAGTTCTAAGTCTCGTCTCGGTCAAGTATGACTTCGATAAACATCATAGAACTGGTAAAGATGGAGGTTGAAGCTGGTTCAGCAACTAAAGCTCCAAAACTGCTTAAAGGTACTGATTTCGTTGCATGGAAAGATAGATTTGAACAGTATGTGAAGTATCAAGATGCAAAGATGTGGGTCTGCATTCAAGATGGGTACATTCCACCGACTACTGAGTTCGAAGGTCGAGAACAAATTAAGATGTACAGTAAGATGGAGGATGATGAAAAGAAAATGTATGAAGCAGAAAGTGTTGGAACCCGATTAAACAATCGTATCAATCCAGTAACAATAACAATAACAGATCTCAGATCTGTGTATAATCGATTAATACGTTTATATGAATCTAGCTCATACTTACCTTAGATTCAGTGTTGTATGTGTTTATATATTATCAGTATATATGTATATTAACTATTTGTATAATGTTAGGTTGAAGATCGAGAGAGCGATTGGACTGGGATTCGATAATTAACTCTTAAAAACTTTTTAAATTAACAGTGAACAGTGTTCACTATATATAGAAGATAGGTCTAGCTCACTAACATCCCCTAGCGAACCAGACACTACTTCGTTACATACATTAATTAGACGAAACACCCCCTGATTCGTTAACAACCCCTAACGAATCAGGAGGGAATACACTTAATGTCTTAGTTCGCTAACATCCCCTAGCGAACTAGACTTTACACATAACGAACTAGATAATAATTTATCTAATTATTACATTAAATAATAAACAAAACATTAACGACAATTACAAAGACTCAAGACACAAAACCGTGCACTAACAGACACCCCCTCGTCTTGAGCTCTTTGTCTTTAAATTATTTGAATCGCTTGGACTGCCAGTCTCTGCAACTATGAATTCCATGCTCATGACACACACGAAAAACTCGTTGGAATTGCATAGCCAGGTCATAGTCTTCTTGGCGCTCGAACAAAATCTGCTTCCTGTGGAGCATATCATTGTCTGTCTCTGATAAATTAACCAACCACATCGGGTCGATTATATTAATGAGCTCAGTCTTCAGTCCTCTACCAAGAATAATGACGGCCTCGCCGGTACGATTGTCATAGTACCAGCGGTTGAATGAGAGATGCATGTCTTGAGGCATCGTCTTCACAGGAACCTGCTTCATCATCTTTGGCGGCTTCACCTTCAGGACAAGTTTTCTCCAGCCAGTCCTCGGATCAATCTCGTCAATAAGCTTACGTCTTGGGACCTGGGGTTTGAAAAACTTGAAGCCATGATTGACCTCGAACAGTAAGTGTTGATGGAACCACTCAGCTGTTCGGTAACCCCCACGATTGATAAATGGACGTCTCGTGAGGGTACGAACATCCCACCGCGGCAAAGTAAGAACATCCATTATCGTCTCGTAATACTGAATCCCCTTCTCCCATTTGATTATACATACTTTAAGCTCAGAATCATAAAGCCAGGAGACAATTCACCATGTACCTTGGAGACAGTCTTGAAGGAGATAACTTGGTTTGCTTTGACCCAAGCTTCAACTGTGTCTTTACGTTCCTGATCTACGTAATGATGTGCCTGAATAATCTTACCCGCAGCTTTAAATCTGAACCAACTCAGAATCTATTCAACAGACGGATCAAACGGTTTACCAGTATAAAAACCCGTTCCTTTGGACTTCTCTTCAAGATGGTCTTCTGCTTCTTTGATTGTTTCTTCATTGAATACTGGAGCACCTTGATCAACGTTTGTGTGTTGATACAAGTTTGGATACTCCTCAACAGTTACGTCTTCCATGTCAATATCCTCATTCTTATAATAAAATCCATATTCATCTGAATAGACAGATCATCTTCTAAACCTTCTTCATTCACCACCTCAACATCTGGCTCAGTTTCTAACACGGTTAATTGTTCGTCATTAAGCCCAAGCAGTATGGAAATCTGCTCCCGTGTCAGAGACCTCTCCACAAACTCCCCAACCTCTATCTCATCCCCGTTAACCACACGTTTAACTACCCCCGATCCATCCACAAATATCACAGTATTAGCCGCAATCATCTCAATTGGTTTAGCAGCAGTTGGATCTTGATATATAATAATCTGTTTACCCGAGTCTTCACTGCCACTTGTACCAGCACCTGAAGATGAACCATGCGATTGTTTAGGCTCACCTCCTGCACCAGACTCATCAGGGTCTTTATCATCATCTTTGATTTTCTTCAGGGCATCTTCTTTGCATATCAGTTGAAGGATTAACTCCTCTTGTTCCTTTAATATTACCCCCTGAGACTCAACAATCGTACGTAACGACTTAGTCTCCTTATGACAAAAAGAGATATAACTCATCATCCGTCGTTGATTCTCCATAAGTCGTTTTTGATTCTGACGGTCAGCTGCCATTTGGTTTTCATAAAGATATCGCCGTGACCATCTATACCTGAGAAACACGAAGATATCCTTGAAATGTCGAAATATGAAAGTCAAGATTTCAGAGAAAATTTTGAATAGGGTGACTTTAGGGTGAAGGAAGAAGACGAACAGTGAAGGACTGTTCGTGTTTCTTGTCCTATATAGCTTAACACGCTACCCGAGGTACACAGTGTACGAATTACGCAATTTGTTTGAATTATGAATAACGAATTAGATAATTCCCTATTACAGTTCGTTACCTTAGAATAGCGAACAAGCCATGTTCGTGTCTTGATTCGTTAAATATGTATAACGAAGAAGGAATGATTCGTTACAGAGTGCGGAAGCGAATTAGGTGAGCGAACTAGAAATCAGTTCGCTAAAGAATCACCTAGTTCGTTATCCATAATTAGCGAAGTAGCTTTTAACGAATTACTAACTTTATTTAGTTTTAAATTAAATAATTAAATGAATTAAATAATGAATTAATTAAGTAAAAATTTTAACTTAAAAGAATTACCGAGAACTGTTTTATCCCGATAACTAAGTACCTTAAATTCGTTTCATTTTTACGAAACATAACTTAAAAGCATGAAATAATATGTAAAGTACGAAAAATAAAATATATTTGGTATTTTGTAAGAAATTAAAGAATGTATTTACAAAAGAATATCCGAATTAGAAAATAGACAATCTTTTTGTGTTTTTCAATGATTTATCAAAAGCAGTACATATTTTTGTGCTTTTGTTGAGTTTGAGCAGAGAGTCATATTGACCAAAATGCCCTTCCATCACAGTTTTATATTTCAGCGATATTATGACTGGAGTTAAGTCGGTCATTGATATTGTTGTCCACTTAAATCTTATAACAAACCTTCGAGCATTTTTGTGATGTGATTTATGGTTCAATTAGCGCACATAATATCAGAAACTATCAGCCTCTAATCTCGGTTCAAGCTTAATTTGATTTTTGCCAAATCACCCCAACTTGACTTAAACCATTATAATGTTGATCAAAATTTGAAACCTTTTGAATATTTGAGCAATGCATCAGGTTTCCTTTACTGTGAGTGAGTATGCACGAGTCCATCTGTCGGCTTACATACATTGTATCCCCTGGGGTCCGTTTCTTATTGGTATTGAGACGCACGCAAGAGAGGAACAATTGTACGACTAACAACGGATTTTAATCAAGTCAGTAATTTAGATTGTACAGAGTACAACAGTGATCAAGTTTAATGACTTTGGGTTTGCTCTAAGAAGCGAGTGAAATATTCATGCTTATGAATACCCAGATGATTAAGCCGAATAAAGACTCACAGTGTCCAGAATCCTAACGCTTGTTATTTGCTTTATTATATTTTTGGGTGATGAACAATGATAAGGCTTGAGTATGATCGGTTATTACATTTCTGCCATCTTCACCGAGATTTTGCTAGAGACTAACACCTCTTTCAATTTGGCTTTTCTTTAAGTTTATATCACTTACTTTACTCTAGCAGCTTGTTTAAGACCTATCAATGCACCAATGATTAAGCACACATTCTTTTAAGCTTATTTCTTTCTGGATTTGGGGTCAAATAATCAATGTACTATCATTTTCTCTTTTTGCTTCAAAAACTCAAGATTTTGAGGAGCATAAAACAAAATGATTTAAATTACCCCAGTTAATTTAAGTTCATAAATTAATGGCTATCCTAGTCATCTACAAGTAGAGAATAGGACCAAAACATGCAAGCACACTTCACAAACTTAAATAACTGACTAAATTCTCAGCTAAAAAATAAATAGAAAGCTTAACGAACGCCCCAAGTACTATCCATTTGTCAGATAAATGGCTAAGCCGAAGATTTCCAAGAAATTATCAGGACCAAACATATACAAGTATATGTTCTTCAAATAGAAGCAAATGACATAATTTTCAGCGAACATAAGCAAAAATCTTTTTGGTTTTTCTCTTTATAAACTAAAACACAATCGTTTTGTCTTTTCGGATTTTTCTTTACAAAACAAGAAAAATTCACATTCTTTTTGACTTTTTCAGAATTTTTCTGTACAAACAGAAATCACAATCTTTTTGGAATTTTCTAATTTTAAAATGTTTTGGTTTTTCAGATATTAAAATAAAACAAGAAAGAACAATATTTTTGATTTTTCTATGTTTTCTAATGTTTTTGGGTTTTATTTATACAAACAAAAAGCACAATATTTTTGTATTTTCTAGAATTCACCCCCTAAAACCAAAAAACAGAAGAAAATTAAACTAGAACAATAAACAAGTAAAGATAATTATCCTAATTTTAGAATCT